>NC_043716.1:27235986-27242219 GCF_006229205.1 Suricata suricatta
GGGGCGCGCGGGGCCGGGGCCGGGAGCGGCGCGCCCGCGTCGCAGGAGCTCAACAACAGCCGGCCCGCCCGCCAGGTGCGCCGCCTCGAGTTCAACCAGGCCATGGACGACTTCAAGACCATGTTCCCCAACATGGATTACGACATCATCGAGTGCGTGCTGCGCGCCAACAGCGGCGCCGTGGACGCCACCATCGACCAGCTGCTGCAGATGAACCTGGAGGGCGGTGGCGGCGGCGTCTATGAGGACAGCTCCGACTCGGAGGACAGCATCCCCCCGGAGGTAGGGGTGCGCCCCGATCATTCACCCGGAGCTCCAGCGCTGTTTGAACCTCACAGAGGACTTGGGTTGTTTCCCCCACCCGAGTTCTAACTTGCGAGTAGCCAGTTTCTCCTAGGAACATCATACCCAAGTCAGTCAGTGGCCTTTTATGGGCAGAAATAATGCAATCATTCAACAAACATTGATCACCTACTCAGTGGTGTGCCATGCACTGTACTGGACCCCACTCAGGGGTCATCAGAATCGAAGAGCTTGTTAAAAATGCAGACACTCGGGCCCTACCCCAACATACTGAAACGCAATTCCAGGCTGGGGCCCTCTAGCCTGTATTTTTCTAGAAGGGCTCCCTTTGAACCTCTGGGTGTCCACCTTGGCCAAATCAGACCAAGTTACTGATGGCGCAGAGCTCACAAGAGTCAGGAAATGACAGCCTCCTTAGGGAGGTCGCTGGGGGAGGAGGGCCCCCCCCTGCTGCATCAGGGCCCACCCCACACACCCAAGAGTCTAGTAAACGTTTGGCCACTCGCTCCGTCTCTGCAGGGCCTACAGTGCTGGGTAAGGGGTACACAGAGTCTTTCTGTGATAGGGTCACTGCCTGCAGGACATGTGGCCATGGGCAAGACTGAGCAGGTGGTATTTAACTCTGTTCCTCATGGGGTCCCGGCCTATGCCAGGCACCATCCTACCTGTCTTAGATGTAGGATGTCCTTCCGGCCCTCACATGCCTTGTGAGGTGGCATTACTATTACCGTCATTCACAGAGAAAACCTAGACCCAGACGTGGCTCCAGATGCGATCTCAGCACAGCCCTGCCACATCCACTCTCCAGCCGAGTCCTCCTGCAGGGAGCCCCCCACCTGCCATGCCTCCCTTAGTGGGTGCTGCCTGGGATTTCACTCTCCAGGTCGGGGAGAAACTGTGGCCGATGGCATCTGGCTCGCCCCTGTGTCACCCGCAGCACCCAGCACAGTCCTGGCACATAGCAGTCCCCCAAGAAGCGTTTGTTGAGTGAATCAGTGTTGCTGCTATCTCTGCACAGCATTCTTTAGTCTCTTTCCTGGGGAGACCACTCCTTTGATCTGCCTGGATTAGGCAGTGGAAGGAGGCTTAGAAAACCCAGATCATCTTTGTGGAAAGGTGGGAAGAGTGTATGTGTGAGTGTGTGTGTGTTTGCAAATACATCCCTTAAGTATGAGCCGGAAGGAAAGTATTCTGCTACTCTGACCCCTTCTACGGTTCCCTTTATCCCGCAGTCTGGCAGGTGGGGGAGAATAATCTTTGCTCCTTTGTTCAGGGCACCCATTGGCCTGTGACCCTCCGTGGGGCTCCACTGTCCCCTAGTTAGGCCTGCACTGTTCATGCTTCTGTTTTTCTAAGACCCTTGGTCTCCAAACTGAGCCCCTTCTCAGCACCCCGCCTTGGCCGTGTCCCCAAACCCCCATCTTTGGAGCTCTGCCTGGCCCATCGGCAGGCAGTTCCTGAGCCAGCGGAAAGTGTTTCAGAAAATTTATGAGCAGCAGCTGGAATGACAATAACGGCTGACTGGAAAAAGCCCCCTCGCTGGGGGCTGATGGATGGGGGGCTGCCCGAGGGGTATCCTTGCCACCGAGAAATATCTCCTGTCAGATAAATGGCCCAGACCCTAGCCCCCAGAGCACCTGGCAGGCATCCATCACACACACCGAGTTAAGCCAAGAGGCCAGAGAACCGAAAACTTCAGCACCTTTAGAGCCAGAAGAACAACCTCATTGTGGTTGGTGGGGTTGCAGGGAGAGAGACAGAGGGAGGCCAGAAACACGGCTGGGGTTACTCTCCCTGGAGACTCCGGCTCGGCCTTTCTGGAGCGTGCCTGGCCCGCTGCCCGCCTCCTTGGCGTTTCCTCATCCTGCTCCAGGAGCCTCTGATGAACGTCTGGTTCTTGCAGCCCCAGGAGGCTGTGTGGAGGCGCAGGAGCGGCTGCCGGGGGAGGGGGCTCCTGGTGTGGCCCCCCGAGGCCCGATCTCCCGGAGTCTGGAGGCGGGCTGCTGCAGGCCACAGCCTAGGAAACTCCGGGCAGCTTCCTTCTGGGAACAGTTCCTTCTTGCTCTCCCTTCCTCCCCCATCTCCTTCATGCCAGCCTCAGTGGGACCAGGCTGGCCACTGAGGGAGAAGTTGGCCTCAGGCCTGGGTCTGGAACCCCGGCCCTCAGAGCAGTGGGGTCTGAAGACCAGGGGGCACGGGCTGGGGCTCAGGAGCCACCCGTTCTCGGGGTGCGCCTGGTAGTTGACTGAGCCACTGTCCTGTGCCAGATGCCAGGGGCTCCTCGTGCACCGGACTGGGGCTTGCAGCATTCTCTCTCTTTTTGCTTCTTGTGGAAATGTGGGATAAGCAGAGCAGTGGCCCAAAAGCAGCCACATTCTTTTTTCCCTGCAGACATATCTGTTTAAATACTTTCCGCCTCAAAGGAAAGAATGTTAGTGCATTCCAGGGCAGGAGGCCTCCTTGGGTCGGGCTGGCTATGTGTGCATGAAGTGTGGCAGTGCCTGTGTGAGCATGGATGCACTCAGGTGTGTGCTCACCCACCTGCCAGGGTGTCCCTGTGAGACCCCAGGTGCCTCGACATAGATGGGCTCAGGGCAGAGGGGGGCCAGTGCAGTCTGGCCCCGCCCGGATTGTGGAAACAGCTTGGTGTGGCCTCTGCAGACTTGGGGCCTCGGGCTCATGGGCAGTCTCTGAGCCCTTTGCATGTTCTTTGGTCTTGGAGGAGATGGGAACAGAAGTGGGGAGCAAGGCTGTAGGTTAGCTGGGGTTTGTTTGACCTGGGATCTCCTGGTTGTTGGTCACCTTGTGCCCCAGATGCCCTGTAGGTCTCTGGGGAAGGATCCAGGGCAGTGTACGGAGCAGGGACTCTGGGTCTTGCCCAGCTCTTCGCTTCTCTCTGCCCCTTTTCTGGCTTCTGGATGGAGAGAGGAGTCCAGGAGGGAGAGGTGTTCTGGGTACTCCCCTTGCCACCGTCCACCCTGAGAATCCAGCCAGAGTGGGCAGGGGCTGTGCCTGAAAGACAGATCTTTGCTGTGGAGACCATGTCCAAATTGAAAACTCAGTTCTAAAAATAGCACACGCCTTTGTCATGTCACTTAGCCTGGGTCTCAACTTCCTTATCTGTAAAATGGGAGTAATGATCCTTATCCTATCTTGCCAGGTTGTTTGAGGTTAAGCTAATTGAGGTGGAGGTACTTTGAGAGAGCATGAATGACTTCAAGTTATTTATCAGAAGTAACTCATGTAGCGAAGAGCACATGAATCATGTGGCTCAGTGTAGTTTCCCCAGCACCCGGGTCAAGAAACATCATCGGAGCCTGGAAACCCCCTGGGTCCCTTCGCAGCCTTCTGCACCTCAAACAGAGGTCGTAGTGCCCCGACTTCTATCACTGTGATTTGTTTTGCCTGTTATGAAAACCTTGCTTGGATGGGTAATGCTGCTCTGAACATTCTTTCGGGGACGTGTGCTTTCATGCCCATTGAGTATGTTGGAATTGTAGGGTCAGAGGCAGCCATGCATTCAGCTTTACAGAAGAGCAAACAGTTTAGCAGAATGGTGGCCATATCCATTTATACCCCTGCCAGCCACACAGCGTGCCTTTACTCTGCATCCTTGCCCACACTTGTGATTCTGTCTGAATGTTATTTAAATTCAGGGAAGGATTGTTAACGTGTTTTTCTTCTTCTTCTTATTGTGTCTGATCTAGATCTTGGAGAGGACTTTGGAACCCGATAGCTCTGATGAAGAGCCCCCGCCGGTGTATTCGCCCCCCGCCTACCACATGCACATGTTCGACAGGCCTTACCCACTGGCTCCTCCCACCCCACCTCCCCGGTGAGAATCCACCTCCTCCCAGGGCAGGGGGGCTGGGGCTCAGGGGTTGGGCTGGAGACAGAAACACAGTGGGGAAACTTGGCCGGACCCCCTCACCATCAACAGCCTTCTACTGCAACAAGAGACATTTTAGCTAGATGCCAAGGAGAACTTTCACGCCATAAGACTGAAAGGGCAAATATTCACAAAATTCCTACTCTAGGCTTGGTGCTGTGCTGAACGTGATTTGCTTTCTGGGATCTTACAGTCAAGACCGCTGCAAGTGGGAGAAACAAACACAGGGGACATGTACTGACACTTACCCTCCTGAGCCGTCAGCAAACGTTACTAACTGACCACTGTGCTCTTTCCTGCTCAGTTGAGACAAATTTCAGAATCCTCTTCAACACAGCACTCCCTGAGTCTTCAGTGATTGACGGAATGGAGATGTATTCCAGATCTGTTATCTGTTATCTGTCCCTGGCCTAGGCATGTTGTGGGACAATGGGAGCAAGTTGTCTTTTTCTGGGATAGTTTGATCACTGGGGGCTGAAGAATAGACTCCTGGGCCCTCGGAGACTTCTGGCAGGTGAGGGACTCTAATTTGGAAGTTGAGCGCGAAGCTGGTTGCTGGTAGGGTTCCGCGGTCTCTCAGGTGCTGTGCGTGGGTCTGCAGCCAGACTGCTGGATGGGGCCCACGTGCCTCTTTGTCCTAGAGCTGCGTTTCCTTAGAATGGCTCCGGGCCGGGGTGCTGAGGAGCGGGGACACAGGATGGGACAGGGGGCTTTTCCAGCGGATCTTTCCTTCTGGAGATCTCGGGGGCCTGAGGCGGCAGTAGTGAACTCTGTTGTACCCGTGTGCAAGGTAACAGCAGCTGCCGTTTCCTAAGTGTTGGAAACCGGCGAGGCTTTGTCCATCGCTGCTTGGGAGGTGGGCCCTGGTGCTTCATTTTACAGATGAGGAAACAAAGCCTGTTGGAGGTATCGTAACTTACCCAGGACTACACAGCTGGGTAATGAACCCAGGTCATTCTGATTCCAAAACCCATGTCCTCACTGCTGTGTCTGTTCCTCCCTTACTGAGAAAATTCTCTGCGATCACAGCTCAGGGGCGCAGATGTAGGCCTAGAAGGTTACGGGGCGGAGCGGACAATATTGTGAGTCAGCGACAGGAGCGGAGTGGGGGTCCTTCCTTTATTGCAGGGGGGACTGGGAGGCTGCAATGTGTGCATGTGGCGGTGGGGGAGGCAGGGAGAAAGTGAGTTGGTCTGGGTGAGACCTTGGCAGGACTTGCAGCACCGGTCACGGAGCCCAGGGCTAAATAGTTTTCCTTTGACTCTTCTTCTTCTTCTTCTTATTTTTTAATATTCCAAGATGCTTTTGCAAACAGTTCAGTTTCTGTCAGGCAAAGTGGTTCTGCCTCTTTTTCACAAGCAAACATTGAGGCCGTAAGAATCCCAGCGTGGACCCAGGGGCACCCCGGCCATATCCTTCCTCTCCCTTAGCAGGTGTTCAGCTGCTGCGGGTGCAGCAGGGCCGTGGGCACAGCAGGGCAGGGGCGGGAGGGGTGCAGCTCAGGGATGGGAGCCGCTGCTGGGGGCAGGACGACCTCGGCACTAGACCAGGGCTCCAGAGGCCTGAGATTCAGGGTCCTGACCTGGAAATGAAGGCTTCGCTCTGTCTGGAGAGGATATAGAAAAGGGAGCTTGAGTTGTGGAGTCAGAAGAAAGGAATGTGCTCTCCTACCCCCGACTTTCAGCTGCCCAACTTCTGATACTTTAGGTGCTTCTGCTGTGTGGGCTTTGGCTCACTGCTTAACCTCTCTGAGCTTCGCTCCCTCACACGTGAAGTGGGACTACTAACCCCGGCCCCGGCACTGCTGTGAGGACTGAACGAGATACCATGTGAAGATCACTTAGCACAGCCCCGGGCATGGATCAGACCTACTATCTGTGGTTTCCTGCTCCTTGCCATCCCGGGCCACACGGCTGGACTCTGAGCTCTGATATGGAACACTAAGACCACTGCTGATTCTCTCGGGCTGGTGTCCCGAGGAAGCAGGGCCATGCTCTGATCATGTGCCCCTTTGTCCCAGGATGGCCAGATCCACCCCTAG
>NC_043716.1:27242319-27300992 GCF_006229205.1 Suricata suricatta
GGGGGGGCTTGTGGGTCCTCTGAGGAGCTTTAGCCTTATCCTGCAGCCAACAGATTTAAGCTGAAGAGTGACAGGATCAGGTTAGTGGTTTAGAATCTCCCTCTGGCTGCAATAGCAGGAGACCTCTGAGGTGGGGGGAGGGGTGCGGGGAGGGGGGGCTTGCCCTGCTGAGACACAGAGAGGCAGGGTGATCCCAGGGGTAAGTGCCTGGAAAGTCAGGACCCCTGAGCCCAGAATATGCTTGCACGATCTGTGTGTCTCTGGACGGGGCTGACTCCATCCAGGCCTCAGTGTCCAGTCTACCAAACCTGCCTGGAAGGTTTATGTCTGAAATCCTCCTGGAGTCTGATATCCCGTGGGTAAACCTGGGGGTCTGATGGGTGTGAAGTTTTAGTTTGGGGGCCAGGGGCCAGGAGAGCCTCCCAGCCTTCTCTCTCCTTCCCCTCCCCCAGCTTGCCCTTCCCTCTGTCTCCAGGATGAAAGAGGTCTCTCAAACCCATAGGCACCCCTCCACACAGGCCACCTGCTGTTTTTCCTTTGAAATTACAGCCTTGGAAGTTTTTTATTTGCCTCTCAGCTCATTTCTGACATTCCTTTCTGACCACAATGGAGTTTCCTGGGCCGCCTGGGCTCAGGGCCCCCCTGGCTCTCGCAGCTGCTGCTGATCTCATCTCTGCCAGTGCCAGGGCAAGGGCCCGGGAGGGACTGGGCACATCCTTCGTCCTTCCTTGGGACCACGGGCCCGGCCGCCAGGGACATGGAGGACCGAGGAGGGTAGCCTCCCACTCCTGTTGCCTCTCCCCTCTTGGCCTCAGTAACTAATGGCAGAGGGGTCCCAGTGCAGTTCTGGGACTCTCCCTCTGCCCTTGCCTGGGTAGCTTTGGGTGTGGTTGAGTTGGCGTGGTGGGTACCTGTGTCCTAGGGGAAAATGCCGGAGAGGAATTCTCAGCACTGGGGACAATCCTGGGTGCCCTGAGAGTCCCTAAGAGACAGGCATCTTCTCCCCTGCCTCGGGCCCTTGGGAGAAATGAAGCCTCCAACAGTGACAGGCCGCAGAACGATATGGAGAGAGATCTGCTGAGGACTCAGAGCCCTGGGTCTTCTGGAGCCTTCCCTCACCTGTACAGCGAGAGGGTGGACAGCGTGCGGGTTTCCTTGGCTCCCACCGGGCACTTAGCAGCTTGTTATCCTGTCTGCTGCCGCCCCCGTCCCCCCCTCGTCCTGCCAGGCCACCGGCCCAAAATAGAAAAGGAAAGGAAGTTATTTCCACAGTCAGCAGCAGCCCGGAAAAGCTCCCCTCGAATGAGGGGGCGGGCGGGATTCCTGGAGCTGGAGGCGAATCAAAGCCAGGCGAGAGCCACTGCCGCTGCCTTCTGTGTGTGTCATTTCCCCGAGTCAGCAGAACACGTGTCCTGCGGTTGCCACGCTGCAGGCTGCCGAGGAGCTGTGGGGAGCCCCTGGCCCGGCCCCAGGCTGCCCTCAGGCCCCAGACGGCCAGGCCAGGAGGGAGGCTGGGGGCCGGGAGCCGTGGCCCCCTTGTTTCCCGCACGCAACCCCCGCCTTGGCCTCTGCCTTGGCCCTTGGACCTCTCGCCATGCACCTTGTGTATGAGGTGTGGCTCCTGAGCACTCCTGGGAACAAGAAACTCTCCATCCCTACCTTCAGTGTGCCTTTTCAGAACACTGTTCAGGACATGGGCTCTTGAGGGGCTCCTGCATGCTTGGGTGGGGAGGTGGTGTTTCCATAAGGAGTTCTCCCCCCAGAGGGGGCAGGGGCTTGCCCAGGACCATCCTGCTGGCTGTGACTGAGCCAGAACCGGAGCCTGGACCTGCTCCACTCTATAGGGATCCTGTCTTCCCCATGAACCCCACCCACCCCCACCCCCAACCCTGCAAACTGACATTCATTCAGGCAGGCTGGGCTTGGTGGCATAGGTGTCTGGTCACCAGGAGCACACCTGTTCTCAGCAGCCACGAGCTGGCACCGCGCTAGGTGCCAGGGAGATGCTCGCTGTCTTTAGAGGACAGTCATGAACATCTGCCTGTAAATCCGTGACACCCAACTTGAACGCCATGAACAGAGGCCTCTAGGCCTAGAGACCTTGAGGGCACAGGGTGGCTGGAGAGCAGGGCTGTCTGGAGCCCAGGGAGCCAAGGCCCCAGCGCCAGAGAGACTGAGGTTAGCAGAGGCCTGATCAGAAAGATGCAATGGGATGCTCAGCCTTTGTCCTGGAGGCTGTGGGGGCCTGGGGAGGCTTCAGAGCAGAAATGCCATTCTCAGCAGGATCCGATGTGATGGACTGGGACACCTGTGTTCGGGCCTGACTGTCCCCCCCCCAACCCCCTCATTGTTCTCTCTCACTATCCAGCATCGATGTGCTGGGCTCCGGACCCGCTTCGAGCCAGAGGCGTTATCGTAACTGGAACCCACCACTGCTGGGTAACCTCCCCGATGACTTTCTCCGCATCCTGCCGCAGCAGCTGGACAGCTTACAGGTACCAGGGGAGGCCTCCAGCTGCCCGGGGAGCACCTCCACTTGCCCATGGCTTGTGCCCACCTGTTTCACTTCCTGATGTATAAGCCTGGGCTGAGCTATTTCTGTTGCCCTGGGTTCACAAGGAAAGAATACTGAACCCAAAGCCTCATTTCCTGTCTGGACCTGGACGCTTCCTGTTCCACCCAGGAAAGGTGACAGCCCTGAGGAGTCTGTGGCTAGAACCATCAGCTGACGCTGGAGGGAGGTGGGCCTGGGGGCAGCCGGCAGCAGAGGAGCAGAGCACCTTCCTTCCCTCCCATGGGAAAGGGCCACTCTTGCCCCTGACATTGGCATGGCCTGAGGGGCCCTTGCAGAAGGGGCCTTGCCCTGGGCCAGGCAGGACAGGGAGAGTGTGGAGTGTGGGAATCCATGTGGAGATGGCCAAGCTACTGGGCAACTTGCAGATCCCTTTCCAGGACTGTTCAGGGTGTAGATGAGAGATTGGGGGGGTGCTTTAAGGGGGAGGAAAAATAGATTTTAAGACCTAGCCACTTTCCCGCTGAGAGGCCTCCAGCCTGCGAAGTTGGAGTTCTGCTGACCACTAGATCCAGTAGCAGGTGCGGCCAGAGGCTCCCGGGAAAGAACACCTGTGCACCCAGATGTGCGTGGCTGTCTGTGCGGCACGTGCCCTGTGAGCAGCCCCTTGGTGTGCTTGTTCCCCGTGTTAGGGTAACGCTGGGGGCTCCAAGCCCACGAGCGGGGAGAGAAGCTCACCCCCCGTGGCCTGGCCCGGGGCCCGGGACCAGGAGAACCGCTGGAAGCAGTACCTCGAGGACGAGAGGATCGCGCTCTTCCTGCAGAATGAGGAGTTCATGAAGGAGCTGCAGCGCAACCGGGACTTCCTCCTGGCCCTGGAGAGAGGTGCAGCCCCGAGGGGCCAGGCTGGGGGTGGAAACTTCAGCCTGGGGGCTCAGAGCTCAGGCCCAGGTGGCCTCTGTCCTGTTGCTGTGCGCCCCCTACCAAGTGAGCCTGGGAGAGCCCTGGGAGGTCTGCCAAAGGGACGCAGGCCAGCAGCCAACTCTTGTCCCTCCCCGGGGACTCAGAGGAAGAGGGCTGTGCCTTCTCAGGCCCTCTCTTTGCCCTTGCACGTCTGCTGTGTGCAAGGCACTGGCCGTGGCCTGGAGCTGGGTCCACAGGGGCCTCCCTGAGCAGAGGACCGCAGGGCAGGGGCTCCCAAGTATTCTGGCAGTATTGGCTTATCTTTGGCTGGGGGCTCTACTCCCCAGTCTGGCTGCCTTTCCCCTTCAGGGTGGGAGCGTTTGTGGTGGGGTGCAGTGAGAGGCTTGTGAGGGTGTGTGTGTGTGTGTGTTTGTGTGTGTGTGCGCGTGACAGTGTGTGGGTGGAGAGGAGTAAGGTGTGCAGAGAGAAGGTTGCTTTATTTTATTTTATTTTACTTTGTTTTTTAAAAGTTTATTTTCAGAGAAAGAGAGAGAGAATAAGCGGGCGAAGGGCAGAGAGGGAGGGAGACACAGAATCCCAAGCAGGCTCTGCACTGTCAGCGTAGAGCCTGATACAGGCCTCTATCCCACGAACCGTGAGATCATGACCTGAGCTGAAATCAAGAGTCTCTTAGCCCGCCGAGCCACCCGGCACCCCAGGGCCTTTCCTTTTAAATGAAGGGTTGGACTATATGACATCTCAGTGTCCTAATTCTGACGTTCTGACATTCCAAGTGCTTGTTGGGGCGTAGTTTCTATGGTATGGCTGGTTCTCTGAGAGCCGGTCGATGTGTGTGTGCACATATTTTGTGTGTCATATGAAATCTGGGGGCTTAGCCTCTGACAACCTCCTGCGTCTCAGCCCAGGGAGCTCCTGGGAGAGAGTTAACTGTCCTGACAGGAATGTGGTCCTTTTCCAGATCGTTTGAAATACGAGTCCCAGAAATCCAAATCCAACAGCAGCAGCAGCAGCAACAGCAACAGCGTGGCTGTGGGAAATGACTTGGGCTTTCCCTCTCCTGCCCCAGGTAACCTTGCCCTCCTAGGAGAGAGGCCTGAAGGGCATAGAGGCTCACACCCATGCTGTGCTTTGCAGGTTTGGAGTTTGGAAGTAGGGTGAGGAAATAGGCTGGCGGGGAGGGTCCTGACCCCACCACCGCACTGTGGGGTCAGAACCGTGGCCCACCACTTAGCACACCTGGATTCTTACCAATCCAGCGGCTGCTGGGCGCCCCCTGGGATTGGCTAACAGGCTGCTTGAAGTCCTCAGAAAGTGCCTGGAGCATGGGCAGGAAGGGGACATCCCACACCACAAATGTCCCATGGTGGGTGGGCTCAGGAAGGACTCGGAGATTTCCCAGGCTTGATCTCTGCTCTGGGGCTTGCAAGAGAAACATCCAAACAGGGGGTAGAACCAAGCAGCAAAACTGAGGACATACTGATTGTAGCAAATTTTCATGTACTAGTGTTGGAAGATGAGACCTTTGAGCTTCATGTACAAGAGGGTGAGAAGCAAGAACTGCCTCAAAAGAGGGGCAGGCCCCCCAGGAGCCCTACCTCGCTGGAGAGGGGCCAGGCAGGGACAGCAGGCTGTTGGGATGCACGAATAATCATTGGACTGGAGTGGTGAACATGGGAACAGAGAGGTCTCGGAGGCGTAGATCCCCTACTTGACACTGGACCCTGCCCATGTGTCCCTGTGTGCGCATTGTGGCCCCTAGCCCATCAGTTCCTCCTTGCACATGGAGGCTGCCCACCGCAGAGGAAGCGGCGGCGGCTTTTGCCGGAACCACACCTTACAAGACGCGGTGGCATGGGGTGGCGGGGCAGAGGATGGGGAGCGCAGCTGATCCCAGCTCAGAGAGAGAAGATCCCGTGGAACAGATTCATAAGCAGCAGGCTTGGGGCTTAGGCCCCACCAGATGTGCTTCTGGGAGTTTTAACGACAGTCTCTTGTCCTTGATCCTGAATTAACTGGATGCACCAGGGCTGCTGAGATGGATCCTAATGACTCACAGGGGACTTAGCAGGCAAGGTGACTTGGGATTAGCTGAGTTGCAGGGTGGAGAGCGGGGGGCTTTAGAAGGGCAGCGAGAGGCGTAAGTGGGTGCTGAGCCATGTGGGAGAATCTAGGTGGCCAACTGTGTTTGGACTTTGGAACTGGCCCTATTCTCATTCCTACTCATTGTCTCAGGAGTCTGGAGGGAGTTATTGGAGGAGCAGCCCAGGCAGGAAGAAGGGAATCAACACGGACAAATGCCTGCTGTGTGCCCACACCTCCCCTCTATTCCCTTATCACTTCCGTCATTGGGTCAGGCTGCAGACCAGCATGCTGGCGAGTGTCTGACAGCCAGATCAGGGTGCAGAGCAGCCCCCGTGCTTAGCGTCTGGTGCCTTCCATGCTGTAAATGCTCCCACCACGCCAGTTTCAAGCTACCGGCATGACTTTG
Organism: Suricata suricatta; assembly: GCF_006229205.1. Classification (NCBI taxonomy): domain Eukaryota; kingdom Metazoa; phylum Chordata; class Mammalia; order Carnivora; family Herpestidae; genus Suricata; species Suricata suricatta. Next base: position 27,248,244 of record NC_043716.1, read on the forward strand.
TGGAGCTCGGGACTGGTCAGAGAAGCGGATGGTTGGGAGCATGTGTGGGCCACGCACACAGCAGGCCATACCCCAGCAAGCAGGGCCCCGCGGAGAGAGAAGTACTCCTCCAGTCCCTGGTGTCATCCTTTCTTTTTATTTATGTTTATTTTTGAGACAGACAAGAGTATGAGTTGGGGAGGGGCAGAGAGAGGGAGACACAGAATCCAAAGCAGGCTCCAGGCTCTGAGCTGTCAGCACCGAGCCTGACACGGGGCTCGAACTTAGGAACCCTGAGATCATGACCTGAGCCAAGGTTGGATGCTTAACCTACCGAGACACCCAGGCGCCCCTAGTGTCTCCTTTCTTCTTCTTCTTTTTTTTTTTTTGTCTTAATTTTTAGTGTGAGAGATAGTGTGAGCAGGGGAGGGTCAGAGAGAGAGAGGGAGACACAGAATCTGAAGTCAGGCTCCAGGCTCTGAGCTACCTGTCAGCCCAGAGCCCGACGTGGGGCTCGAACCAATGAACCATGAGATCATGACCTGAGCCGAAGCTGGACACTTAACCTACTGAGCCACCCAAGCGCCCCGTGTCCTTCTTTCTTAAAGCTCCCTCTTGGTTAGGGAAGAGGACTGATCTTTGCCTCTCTCCTCAAATGGAGGGTTGGGGCCATCCCCAGTCCTGGGACACCCCCGCCCCCCCACCCTGGGGGCCTTGGGCAGAGGCTCTCCGTCTGCATCGGCCCTCAGGGGTATCTTTCCCTTCCAGGAACCAGTGACGCTAATCCTGCTGTGTCTGAAGATGCCTTATTCAGGGACAAGTTAAAACACATGGGAAAATGTGAGTCCAGCCTAGGACCCCTCCCCATTTCTCCTAAGACAGGCCCCATGGCCTCGGAGGAGGGAGGGAGCCCGGGGTGTTTTTAAGGTAGCTGATTCTGGGTGAACCAAAGTGACATTTTAATCGCAGTCTGGCTCCCTCAGCCTTCCTGCCTCACTTCCCTCTCTGCGGCTGAGTCTGGATACAAATTAAGTTTTAAATCCTCTTGAGCCAGCTGTCTGCAGAAAAATAATAATGTGCTGCACCCCCCACCCCTGTCCCCGTTTCAGAGTTCACGTTCTTTGTGGCTTGAGGGGACTTGGCCCAGGCCTGATGAGTGGGGAGGCCCGTGCAAAGCCCTGCAGTCTGTGGGCAGGAGGCAGGGGGGGGGGGCGGGGGGTGTCAGTGACCTCTCCCCTTAAAGTCCTGCCAGCCAGGACGAACCTTCCCTTCCCCCCTCCCCCCCCCCCCACAAGCACGTGTGAACTAGGCTGCCATCCTTCCAGGCTCCATTTCAGGGAAAATCTCGGATTAGTCATGGAAATCCCAGAACCGTCTCTGGAGGTGGCTGTGGGGGTGGGGGAGGCGGCGGGAAAGACAGCCAAGACGCGTCGGTGTCTGTCACAGCTGGGGAAGGAATACCCGGATCTCAGGTCGCCTGCCTGGGCCTGGCCCTGCTCTCTCGGTGGCCTGTGCTGCCCCTGCAGGCAGGGCCGGGAGGGCAGCCTCCCTGCATTCCTGTCGCCTGATGCCTGCCCCCACCTGGGGGAGGGGGGGTGGGGCAGCCCTCGGCTGGCTGCGGCCCACAGCCCAGGGCTCACGGGTCTCTCTGCCCCAGCCACCCGGAGGAAGCTGTTCGAGCTGGCCAGGGCCTTCTCCGAGAAGACCAGGATGAGGAAGTCAAAGAGGAAACACTTGTCCAAGCATCAGTCGTATCCTTTCCGGCCTGGCGCTGGGGAGCTGTGGGTGCCGGGGGTGCTGACCCCCCTGGCCAGAGACTGCGCTCTCCCTGGGACTGGGACCGGCTCTGCGGCCACCCCTCTCCTCTGTGCGCCCCGAGGCCAGCCCACTGCCCTGCCTGAACCACCGTGACCGGCCCAGGGAACAGGCCAGCGTCGCCTGCTTCCTTCTGTGGGCTCCCAGGTTGTCTGCCACGGCTCCACTTTCTGGCCGGGCTAATCTGCTTTTGGGAGAAAACTTGGTGCTTCCACTGAAATCAGCAAGCCTCTCCCTCGTTTCTCGAGTGGAATTGGTCTGTAGATCTTGCCACCTCCCCACTTTCCTCTTTGTCCCCTGGCGCCTCACTTTCAGTTCCTTGAGGGAAAATAAGGTTTTCCACATTTTCATCCAGACTCCCACCCATGCTTGTCACATGGGGCCAGGGTGTTAGAAGCTGAACCAGCCAGTGGGGAACAGAGAGAAGAAGCCCCTTCCCCATCCCCAGGGATGGGAGCTGGGTGAGAAAGTCCGGCCTGACTGCTCACCCGACAAGGAGGCTTTGGGGAGCCCTGGGGAGAAGGCCGGTACGGTGGGAGCCACCTGGGCTTGTGGTGGGCGGTAGACAGCCGGGGTGGGGAGCACGGCACTTGGAGGACGATGGCAACCCCCACCCCCAGTCCCTGTGACGTTTTCCTGAACGGCCCGGCAGGTTGGGAGCTGCGGTGTCCACGGCTAATCTGCTGGACGATGTGGAGGGTCACACTTGTGGTGAGGCTACGGGGGCGGGGCAGGGGACAGGGAAGCTTGAGCTTTTTGTTACTTGTGATCAGGGACCCTCCCAGTGGAGGGCCCCGGGGATTTCATGGGTGGGCCCAACCTGGGGGTGGGGGGGTTACATCATGGGCAGGTCACCCAAGGAAATGGATCCTTCTGCCCGGTTCATGTTGCCTCTCCCTTCCTTCCACTCCCAAAGGGGGCCCCAGCCACACCTCCACCTAGATCTCTACCTGGAGCACAAAGTGTCAGGTGCTGTTTCTGGGGAGTCTTCTCTGGGATGGGAGGGGGCAGGCAGGCCTACTCACGTGGAGGGGCCTCAGCTTGAGAACCAAGCGCTGTGCAGTTTTTGTCTCTGGGCCTGGCAGCCTTTCAGCATGCATGCAGTCCCTCCCCACAGGCTGTGTGGGCCGGAGGACACTGCGTAGATGCCAGCAGGCCCACAGCTGAACCTGATCCTAATGCTTCAGAGCAGAGGGGCCCTTTGGTCAGGAGATACTCAGAAGCAAGGACCCGGAGGGTCTTAGAGGCCATACGGAGGGTACAACGCACCCATTTTACAGATGAGGAAGCTGAGGGAAGAACTTGTCCAAAGTCCCAGAGCTCAGTGATGGAGCCACACTGTGCCCTGGTGCCCTCACCAAACCCACATATTCCCCCCTTTGCCCCAGAATCAGCTTGTGCCCCAGCAAACAAGGGGGATGGGCAGAGTTGGATCGGCTCCCTTGCCCAGCCTAGGGGACGTGCCTGGGTGACCCCCTGCACGGTGGAGGATGAGACAACGTCCCTCTGCTTTTCAGATGAAGACTTCCGGGGAAGGCGTCAGGAGGTGCCCAAGATGGAGGAAGCCCTACGGGAAGGACAGTAAGCGGTAAGGCCTGGAGTCACAGCTGCCCAGACACTGGGCCTGCCATGCCCGCCCCGAGGTGTCCTCCCAGCGTCCAGAGGCTCGGGGCTCAGGCGACTGGATGGCACAGGTCCTAGTTTTCTTCCCTTGTTGTGAGACAGGACATGGTCTGCATAGAACTTGTCTTTTGCCTTCTTTCCTCCCTCCCTCCCTCCCTCCCTTCCTTCCTTCCAGCAAAGTGATCACACTTGCCTGTGCCAGATCCTGGGAAGAAGGGGGAAGAAGTCAGCTTTGACCTTGATAGTTTACAGCCAAATTGAGAAGGCAGTCTAGGACACACAGTGCACAGTGAGAGGGCCACTTAAGAAAAAGTGACGTAAAAAACAAAGAAAGAGAAAAAGTGACGTGGCCTCACCACAGCCGAGCACACACAGAACCCTCCCAGTGCCTGCCTGGGTTGGGTGGTGTAGGATCGGCCATAACCAGATGAAGAAACCGCCTCTCTCTCGAGGCATCTGTTTCTGGCTGGAGTCCTGGGCCCTCAGGCTGCTTTTCCTCCTCTTCTGTGCATGGCGGGGGTGGGGGGTCAGGGAATGTCAACACCTCCTCCAGGGCTCGGTGGAGCCTGTTCCTGTTCCAACTGCCTCCCTGTTGGGGAGGTGCCCGCCCGCCCTTCCTCCCCCGGCCGCTGTCCTACAAGGCTCTCCGGAGCTGATGGTGTGGCAGGTATGACCCTGGTTCAGACCCAAGCAATGCTTGCTTCCCTCAGGATAGTTGTGGACCGACCAGCCTGGGCGCTGGCCTTCCCGTCACTTCGGGTTGACTGCCTGTCACACCCCCCAGGATGTGGGCACACTCAGGCTTTCCTCACGCACTGAGCTGCGCCCGCGAGTCCCACTGGTCCCAAATGCTCAATACAACCAGAGGGAAGGACCGCCACACCCCCGGTGCTGCTGCCATTCATCTCCTTCCCACTGCTCCCCAGGGAAGTGTCTGGTTCAGAGCCACCCCACATCGGGCCCTGCCATCATTTCTCTCTCTCCCAAGTCTTCGAGCTTTTCCTTTTCCAGCTCCTTCCTCAAGTCTATACCATCTTCCTCCTCATCTTAAAAGCCAAGAGTCTTCCCAATTTTCCTTCATTGCCCAACTTGTGGAAAAGTGGCATCCTCTCCACCATCCCTGGATTGATCAGGAAGGTCACCAGGTCCTTTTCCTGTTCTGTATCCACATGCCCTGTATCCCCCACCTCCACCCCTAGCTTCTGTGGCCCAGGACTCCTGGGCTACCTTCCTCTCTCTGTGCAGTTCCTGCTGCTCCCATTGTCCCTCCGGGTCCCTCTGTCCCAGCTCCCCGCCCTCTCCGGCCCCAGCTCTGCCTTTGACGCTCCTCCAAGTCCTCTCACTCCTCTTCGGCAGTCCACCGCTCTCTTTTACAGCAACAGCGATACGTCGTGCAGTGGGCTCCAGAGTCTGCGTCTTCCGCTTCGTCAGCCCACCACATCCACTCTGCACCCCAAGCTGTGCCCAGGATTGTCTTTCCAGCCCTGGGCATGACCTCGCTGGAAGCCGGACAACACCTTCTCCTGACTTCCCCATTTCATTTCCCCCACCCCCTTCATGCCCGCGCTGGTGGACTCCCACGGCCTGCTTAGCACTTGCTGCTCTCTGCACTGTCCCTGCTCAGCTCACCGCATCTCCAGGACATCACTCTCCTGCCATTTCCCCCTTGCTGTCTGAGCGAGTCCTCCGAGTCCAGGCTTACCAACTTCCAGCCTGGTGTGTGGGGCCACTGAATTCTGACCCCAACTGACTTTTCTGCCCCTATAGGCCCCCTTGGTCCCGTTCATCTGAGCTATGACTGCATCCCAGGTTACTTCCCCACCTCTCAGCCTTTATACAGCCGTTTCCCCCTGGACTTCTACCCCCTACTCTGTCTTTAGCTGTGGGAGGCCCTGCTCCCGCTGTTGTAGGAGCTCGGGTCTGGGGGGCAGGGCATGACCCCAGGCAAAGTTCCTCAGCTGGCAAGAGTCCCCGGAGGAAGGAAAGGGCGCCTGCCTATGGTATCTTCTGCCCCAGACCATCTCTCCAGGAACCACTGACAAGGAAAGACCACAGGGCTGCACTGAAAGACTTCTTCCTTCTCTTTTCCCTTCCAGATGCCAGCAGTCCTCCTCACCGGCGATGAGCTGACCTGGCGGAGGCAGCTGGAGAGCAACACCGGCCCCCAGCTGAAGGGCCCAGCCGCAGCCGGACAGATGGTGCTTGTGTACTGAGGCCTCCCGATTCTCTGGCCCAGCCACTGCCACTGCCACTGCCACTGCCACGTTCATGGGACTTAGAACTTTGGAGTTTTGTGCTGCGATTGGAGGAAGGACCTGGGGACCCCTAGCCCCTTTTGTAGCCAGGCTGTTCTAGGGGCAATGAGCCAAAATGCAGGAACCACCACCAACTTACCACCACCCCCATTTTCTTAAAAAAAAAAAATCCCAGAAATAGGCAAGGGTTGGCATGCCCAAGAGGGCAGGATGGTGAAGCCCCTGCCTCCTGCCTTTCTCCATCTCTCCTTCTGGGCCACAGACACTGCCTACCCGCCCCCCCATCCCCAGCTCCCTCCTGGACACTTTGGACCCTTTTTTCCCATGACTTCCTGCATCCCAGCCTTTCCCCCAGGGCTGCTAATCCTTGGTGCCACCCCTGCACAGAGCTGTGGGTTGGAGAGCCCTGGGCAGTCACTCAGGCTCCCTCAGAGTTCAGGGTCACCGCAGAGGTATCTACTGACTGCCCCTCCGGCTGCCTCTGTTTGGGGTTGGTGTGGGCCCCCAGCAGGGATGGGGAAAGTGGCCCCCCCGGAGCTGGAGGACTCTGGCCAGGCAGGAGGATTCTTTACTGTGGCAGAAGACAAAAGCCAGTTCTGGATGGGAACTGGGGAGGGGGTGCTCCGGAGTAGCGGGGGGGCAGGCTCTGAGCAGAAGTCCTGCTGTCACTACAGGTGGGTAGCAGTAGCTTCTCAAGTGATCCTTGAGAAAGTGCAGGACTGAGGAGCAACAGGATGGGGGCTACCAGCCTGGTTGGGGGCGCCTGGGGCAGAAGGGCTTGCTGGGCGACTCTTGCCAAGAACAAGAAGGTGATTGATCCAAGGAGGCACACTCTGGTTCTACGAACCTTACCGGGCCAGCAGGAGAGCCCGGGGCCAGCAGGAGAGCCCGGGGCCAGCCTTCAAGACGGGAACGCGCTGACCACTCCGGAAAACCGGAAAGCCTGGGCAGGAACGGGCTTCCCTGGGGGGCCCGCCCTCCCCCACCCCAGCAGTGGGGAACCAGCCCAGACCATTTGCGCTGGGTGGGGAGGATGGGAGTGGGAGGCAAGCCTTGGCCGGGCCCTAGTGGCCGCAAGTCACCCCTAGATAATGAGGGCTTGACGGGCGCGATGATCGCACCCAGCTTTCCCGCGAGCTCCGAAGAGGCGGCCCCAGGGGAGTGGGGGTGGGGGTCGGGACGTGAACTGCCGCTGCAGAGCCTGACCAAGTTTGGCACCCGCGCGGGGCCCGGGGCGCTGGCGCGGGGGCCGCCCGCCCTCTGCTGCTCCCCGCGACCCGCCTGTGGACCCCCCCCCCCAGGAGCCCCTGGGCTGCCAGCCCAGGCTCCAGACCGCCTGGGTCTGGGGCCAGAGGAGGGGCCTTTGGGAGTGTGGCCTTGACCCCTCCCGGCGCATGGGTAGGAAGCCCCAGCCCCAAGTCTGTGTGTGTTGCTTTGTTAGTTGTTTTTTCTCCTATGTGTGGGTTTTTTCTTGGAGCTGTTTCATAGGAATTCCTGTAATAAAGACTTGGTGTTCTTTTGGTGCTCTGATGTGGCCGGCGGTGTGGGCTGGACCCTTCCTCCTCTTTTCTTGTTCTGGGCAGGGTTTGGCTCCTGGAGTGCACCCCCACCCCCACCCCGCACCCTAGTCATCTCCCTGGGCTGCGGATTAACTGGTTAACTGGGCCGGGCTAACCAGTTAACCCGAAGCAGCGTTTTTAAGGCCGAAGGGCTCAGCTTTCCCACAGCGCACCCCGGAGGTGAGACCTGCATCCCACGGGGCGACCTCGCCCACCTGCTGGCCATGCTCTGCGCAGTCGCCTTCCTGTTTGCCCTGGGGAGGAAAACCGTTAGCTCACTGGCAAAGGAAACCGCCAAGGCCAAAGCTGGTCCCTTTTCAAAATACCCAGAAAGCTCCTGGAGTAACGCTGACGGGAGGCTGCAGAGACGTGCAAAGGCCCGTAGAGATCTTCTCATTCCAGGACCTATGGTTTTCTTTCCCCTGCTCCCCAGCAGTGCTGGACCACCGGTGCCAGGGAACTCCCTGCCCAAAGAGGAAGCTGGCGCCTCTGCAGACAGGGCAGTTCTCAAGGTTAACAGGTTTTTGTTGTGTTGAGCCCACAGGCTTCCTGTGACTTTCACTCACATCTTATTCTGGGCTCTCAGTCACCCAGGCCAAGGCCACCGCCCTTCCCCCTCTGCCACATTTGAGCTGGGCATCTGGAGGAACCATGGAGGTTCCCCCTGTGCTCCTGACAAGAGGTTCTCCCTCACCCCCAGTTAGACCAAGGGGAGACAGCTAGTGATGCTCTCCATACATACTCTTTGGATGTGGGCACACCAAGCTTAACTTCTAACCCTGGCCCTGTGCATTAAAAACATATATATATGTTTTTTTTGAGAGAGACAGAGCATGAGTGGGGGAGGGGCAGAGAGAGAGGGAGACACAGAATCCAAAGCAGGCTCCAGGCTCCGAGCTGTCAGCACAGAGCCCGACTCTGGGCTCAAACCCAGGAAGAGCAAGATCATGACCTGAGCTCAAGTCACACACTTAGCCAACTGAGCCACCCAGGCGCCCCTAAAAATATTTTTAGGTAATCTCTATACCCAGCATGGGGCTTGAACTTAAAACCCCAAGATCGGGAGCATGCTCTATTGACTGAGCCAGCCAGGGGCCCCGGTGTTGTGCATTTCTTTTTTACTGATAGGTGTGTGTAATCCTCAGAGCATAGTACTGGCGCCTGGGGCCTTGTTAGAAAAGCCAGTTCCTAGCCCTCCCCAGACATACGGAATCAGAGATGGGGGAGGGCAGCCCCCAATCTGAGTCTTGTGTTAGGAAGCTCCAGTGCCAGGCCTCTGCCTAGTACTGGCTGCATGGTAGAATTACCTGAGTAGCTTTAAAAAAAAACCTGATGCTTGGTAACCCAGAGCAATTAAATCAACAGCCATGAGTGATTTATTTTAAAGCTCCTCATGGAATTCAGACTTGTAGTCATGTTTGCGGACCAGCATATAGGGCAGTCTGGTAGGTGTTTCGTATTAGCTCAGTTAATCTGACTCAGTAATGGCCAGTTTACGGATGATGTAATGACAACTCAGAAAGGTTAAGTAACTTCCCAAGATTGCAGAGCTAGCAAGGTGTGAAGCGGGAAGCTGGAACCAGGGCTGTCTGAGTCCAAATGCTGTTCACAGCGTGCTCTGTGGACCCACAGCCTTGGCACCACAGAGCACATTAGAAATGCATGTGTTATTAGAAATGCGTGTTGGAGGGCCCTATTCCAGATCTACTGAAGTTCAAACTGGGAGTATTTTAACAAGCCCTCCAGATGATTCTGATACATGCCAAGTTGGAGAAGCACAGTTCTACAAACTTGCTACTCAAAATTTGGTCTAGGGACCAGCACCATCTCTATCACCCGGAGCTTGATAGAAACACACAATTTCAGAGTCTGCCCTAGACCTACTGGACTGGAATGTCCATTTTATTTTTATTTACTTATTTATTAATAGTTTATTTATTTTTGAGACAGAGACAGAGACTAAGCGGGGAAGGGGCAGAGAGAGAGAGGCAGACAGAATCTGAAACAGGCTTCAGGCTCTGAGCTGTCGGCACAGAACTCGATGCAGGGCTCGAACCCACGAACCATGAAATCATGACCTGAGCTGAAGTCAGACACTTAACCGACTGAGCCACCCAGGTGCTCCAGGAATGTCCATTTTAATTTTTTTTGAGAAGGAGAGCTGGGGAGAGGGGCAGAGAGAGGGGGGGAGAAAATCCATGCTGAGCATGGAGCTGGACATGGAGCTCAGTCCCACAACCCTGATGATGACTTGAGCTGAAATCAAGAGTTGGATGCTTAAGCGACTAAGCCACCCAGGCGCCCCTAGAATGTCCATTTTAATGAACTCTCCAGGTTACCTGAATGCACATTGAAGCTGAAGAAACACGACTCTAGAATACCTGTTCTCAAACTTGCTCTACACTGGAATTTTTTTTTCAAGTTTATTTTTTTAGCAATCCCTACATCCAACATGAGGCTCAAACCCACACCCCGAGATCAAGAGTTGGACATTCCTCCAATGCTCTTTCCAGCCAGGCACCATATACTGGAATTATTTCTGAAACTTGGGCCCCCTTCCCAAAGATTCTGATTTCATTGGTTTGGGATTTGGCCTGGGAATCAGAGTGTAAAAGCACCTCAGGTGATTCTAATATGCAGCGAAGGTTGAGAGCCATTCACTCTTTTGCCTTTTAGTTAACCAACTGAAGGTAAACTTATCCAGAGAGGGGATGTGGGGAGAGAAGGCAAAGAAAGCGTCCAGATATGACTAGAAGATGGAGACGCACACCAGATAAAGCCTCTGCTCCATGATGAGTCCCTCTGTGCTGGGCAGTGTTTATAGGACCCAGGAGGGTGTCAGGCTGGGCCAGACAATCCCTTACCCATCTGCCCTCACATGCCAGGCTCATCTGCAAATGTTGGGCTCCTGGTATCCACAACTATTATATGAAATCAGTACTATTACTTGCATTTCACAGATCAGGAAACTGAGGCACAGAGATGTTGAGGTCTTTACTCAACATGACCCTCGGTAAGTGGTAGTACTTACTACCCAGGCAGCCAAACTCCAAAGTCTACCACTAAACTATACGTTGGGGCAAGGGAAGAGGTGATAAGACCTAGAACCCCTCCATAGACACGATCTGTTGAACACAGAAAGGTCTACCTGTTTTAAAACATCTCCACAGTGATGTGTGATCCAACAGCCCTGGAACTCACCGATTAGCATTCTTTATTTGGTTTTAAAAAATGATCTCTTAACATTCCCATTAAATGGAAAATATGCTATTTAGAGAGAAGCACATGAACTCCTTTGCCCATTATCAAAGCAGAGATTAATTTGTTGGATTAGCTGGCTAGGCCAGCTGGAGGAAGATTTAGAAATTTCTGGAGATGGGGGGAGCAGGGAAGAGGTCACTGGGCTGTGTAGATCTACTGCCACCTGGTGGTCATCTCTCAGAACTGGTCAGTGAGAGGCGAACACCGTTTTCCCAGAAGGAAGTGAGCACCTGTTTGGCCAGAGCCCAACCAGACAGAAGGGAATTTACTCTATTTGCATGGTTATATGTTTTGCAAATTTTGTAAAACAAAGATATTTTTGTACTTTTTTTCCTTAAAAGAGCCCCTAAGATTATATAAGCTTTTGGCCCCACAAAGCCAGCATCTACCCTGTCATTTCTAGAGATTAAAGAGTCACAATTCTTTATCAGGTCAAGAGGATTATTCAGGGGACTCTGAAGTGAAGCACCGTAAAGCTCAGCACAAACTCAGCTGGCCATATCCTTGCTACTCAAAGTGTGGTCTGTGGATCCAGTGACCAACTGTCCTGGTTTTTCCAGGTCTGAGTGTTCCTCGGACGTGGAAATCTCAGTGCTGAAACCGGGAAAGTTCTGGGCAAACTTAGGCCAGTTGACTACCCTACTGCAGATTAGCAGCACTGGTATCAACTTGGAAGACTGTTAGAAATCCAGTCCTCCCCCCAGACCTCCCGAGTCAGACTCTGCATTTCCCAAGATCCCGGGAGTTCCGGTGCACATTAAAGATCGATTTGCTCTGCCTTCCGCAAGAAAAGAGGGGCCCACGCCAGCCTGCCACATCTGCCTGCAAGGGGCTCATCCTCTGCTGGGAAAGCTCCAGAGTGATTCCAATTGGCCTTTAATTCTAATAATAAAAGGCCAGATTGTTGCTTCAGGCCCAGCTGGCTCCTGTTTCCTTAGCTACAAAAAAGGAGCCATGGTGACACAGGGCTGGTGGCGGCATGAACTCCTCTGCCTGAACTGGATTCTTGTTGGGGGCAAGACTGTTTGCTGAAGAAATGAACGGGCAGCCGTGGGGACATGCCTTGCAAATTGTTAGCTGTGATTTAACTGTAGGTGTGATTTAATAAATTGTGATTTGTTGCTCTTCAATGTGCAGTGGTCAGAAAAACCTTATTATCATCACTCTTATTTATTGAGCCTATACACGAGGCACTGTTTTAAGCACTCCGCAGGTATTAACCCACTGACTCTCCATAACAAGGCTGTCTGGGAGGTGATACGATTGTGCCCCTATTACAGATAACAGAGATGAGGCCCGGAGGTCTGTAAAATGGATCGACCAGTGAGTGAGACACAGAGGAAAGCCAGGCCTGGAAGTGACCAGGTTCTTGGTAGAGTGGAGGATTATTTCCACACTCCAGCTTGTGCCCCACACCCTGAGGAAGGCCTCCAGGGAGGAGGGCTGGGATGGCTCCAGCCTCATGTGTCCTAACTTGCCTTTCTTCATCCACGCTATTGATGAGAAAGCTTTCTGAGAGGCAGCTCTGAGCCAGCAGCAGCCTGGGTGTGGGGAGGCAGAGATAAGAGAGCCAATTCCTCCGAAAGGCCCAGTTAGACAGACTCAGACAAGTAAACAGAGTTACAACACCACTGGCGAGAGGGATTAGCCCGGGGAGCGGGGAGCCGCCTGTCAGCGTGTGCACTGGGGGCTGAGGTGCCCTGGGGCTGACCCTTGAAAGGAAGTGGAGGTGTGGGCCTCCAAGGAGGGTGCTGGGCAGGGAAGAGCAGGCACAACAGCCTGGAGGTGGGGGGCGGCGCTCCGGCCTCCTCCTTGAACATCTCCCTCCTTGTTGTCCAGCCTCCTGGGCCCTGTCCTGTGTAGCGAATATATGCTATTGTTTTCCTCCTCTTTTGAGGTGAGCAGCTAATGTCTCCCCTGACCTAGGCTCTCTGCCAAAGTTGAGTAACGGTAGTAACGATTTCATCAGTATGCTGGGATTGTCCCTTACCAAGGCCGTTCCCCAAAAGCGGGGATGCTCTTCTACTTTTTGTCTGACACACTCCCAGGCACTATTTAAATAAGGGCACTATGTGTAAAGATGTGGGCAGAGTGTAGGGAAGCCACAAAGGGTGGCCTAGAATTTATGGCTAGTACCAGAGGGGCACAGTTTGCTGAGTCTCGGCCTTCAGGGCCTTCAGGGGAGGGGACAGTGACTGGACCCTGGTGAGAGCTCTGCGTGAAGAGGCAGCCCTGTGGAGCTGTGACTCTATGTTCCTGGACTGTCCGTGCAGGGAGTCAGGGGAACAGAGACTAACTTCACTCTCTTCCTTCTTTCCACCCCCCTGCCAATGCCTCCCACTGGTGGTACCTATTGGAAGCCAACTGGGAGCAGGGGAGGGGTTGCGGTTCACAGAAGCCAGCCCCCCGGGGAACAGCGCAGGGCGAAGAAGAGCACAGAGTGCCTGTGCACCTGGCAGGGCAAATGGACGCTATTCAGCACAAGTACTTCTCAGTTGATGTGATGGGGCTGAACAGTGTCCCTTCAAAATTCGTTTGTTGAAGTCCTAACCCCCAGTACCTCAGGATGTGACTGTGTTTGCAGATAGTTTTTAAAGAAGTATTGAATTTCAATGCAGCCATTACGTTGGGCTCAGGTCCAATATTATTGGTGTTGTAAGAAGAGCACACAGGCACACACAGTGGGAGGACTAAGCGAGGGCACAGGGAGAAGGGGGCCGTCTGCAAGCCAAGGAGAGAGGCCTCAGGAGAAGCCCACCCTGCCAAGCTGATTTTGGACTTCTAGCCTCCAGAATAGTCCCAAGGTACATTGTTGTGGCTTAAGCCACCTGCCCTCTGGCACTCTGTTATGGCTGCCCTAGCAAACTCATGCAATCCACATGCTATTCAGCACAGAACATATCAGTTACCAATTTGCCGGTCTCCCCCACTGGACAGTCAGCTTGTCCAGGACCTGGCACAGGGCCAGGCCGGTGCTTAAGTGCTTGCGAGATGAATGGCAGCGTTTAACAAGAAAATAAAACAAGAAGGCCATTTATGAAATAGCATCAAAATGCTGCAGCCCCAGGCGGCAGTCAGGACACCAGAGCAGTAGTGATGCTGTAACTGCCACCAGACTTGTTACTTACCAGGTATCATTTAGTCTTTGCAGAATGGTGGCTTCTACTCTTGCAGCAAGCTACGCAGGGAGTTGATACTATTTAGTGGGCACATCTACCGGGGTTGAGCAGGTAGTGGAAGGAATACGGCCTTTTGGAGAGTTGACAAGTTCTATTGCCTTTTGTGTAAGATGGTCAGGACATTTCCTATGGCATCAGGTAGTTGAACATTCGGGTAAGACACTCCAGACTGCTGGCTGGTGCAGTGCGAGGCCCGAGCACGTCCGCTCCTTGCAGCCTTGAGAGGCCCTGGTGAGAAGACCGAGGCCTCTAATGTCCAGTTTGCCTGCCCCCAGCTGCCCGACAGCTTCCTCCTTTTCATGAATGAATGCTCCCTTGGGCACACACTTCCTGCTGCAGGGTCAGAGGGTTCCCAATTCATCCTGCTCCCACATCCCCAAGGTCCTCCTATCTATGCACCAACATTCCACTCAGTCACAGAGGCATTAAATACAATGCTGAAGGGGAAACTTCAAAGTTTATTAATTTATTTTGAAAGAGAGTGTGTGTGTGTGTGTAAGTGGGAGGAACACAGAGAGGGGGAGAGATTCCCAAGGTCAGAGCCTTCAGTGCAAGAGCCTGACTCAGGGCTTGATCCCGCCAACCAGGAGATCATGACCTGAGCCAAAATGGAGAGTTGGAGGCCCAACCCACTGAGCCACCCAGATGCCTCAAGGACGGGGGAAACATCAAAGGCTCAGAAGAGGAAGTCATTTCCCTAAGAAGATCTAGAGGAAACATTCCAACCTTGCAATTTCTCCCCCACTGAGGGTTTGGGTCCTTGGCCCTCCTCCCTGAATACATTCTCCTAATTTTTTACCAGTGGTAATTGCAGTGGCCTAGGGGCGCAGGCCCAAGTGGGAAAAGGGAAGTGTGTCTGTGGTCTGTGCTGGCAGCGGGCTCTGACTTGGACAGAATTAGATACTTGTTATGAGGCCTGGGAAGACTATATTTAGCTGGGAGCATGTTTGCTCTCTCTAGAGCAAAACCTTCCAGACCTTCCTGAGACCGGGAGACTGGAATTACTACACTTGGCCTGGCAGCCAGCCCTGTGCTCTCTCTTCTCTGCGCCATAGGGCCCTGCAGTGAAACCCACCTCTCAGCACAGCCCTGGGCCTCAAATCCCCCGACTCCGGCCCCTGGGGCCAGTTGTGTCCAACCTCCTGGGTCCACCAATCTCTAGTTCCAGACCCAGCTAAGGAGGCTTGTGGGGTTTTGGAAAGGGCCCAGGCTGTGCTGGAAGGCTGGCTCTGTCAGTGATGTATCTGACAAGTTACTTCACCTGCTGTGGCCTCACTTTCTCCTCTCTAACAAGGCTAATAATAGCTACCTTCTGGGTAGGTGTGCGGATTCCAGGACAATACAAACAAACAGTAACTGCTCCTCAAACATTACTCTCCTCCTCCTCACCAGCCTCCCATAGAGTGGGAGTGCTCTGGGATGACTTGCTGTTCTTTCTGGCTGACAGAGGATAATGGGCTCCCGGGAGATATTTTGTGTGTATGCGATTCAAAACATTTCATTGGATTAAAAAGTTCAGCCATGAATAAAAACTCTAGAGGTCAAACTCTGAAGGAATTCTAAAGAAAAACTTCTCTCTTCTCTGACGGTGTCCCTGGAGATAACCAGGGTTCACAGGCTTGTGTGCCTTCCACGTAGTTTCTATCTTCATATTAACACAAACACTTATACAGGTGTTTTAACAGGTTAGGATCCCATTAAAAGATGTTTCTCTGCAACTTCCTTTTTCATTTACCGATAAGTCCTGGACATTCATCTAGGTAAACACATGTGGGATCGCTTGTTCATTGCTTGTAACAGCTGCATAGGATTGCCTGGGACACACGAACCATAATTTTCCATTTGATTTTCCCCCCTCCCTACGATGCAGCAGTGACAGTCCTTGCACAAAACATCCTCATGAAATTGAGCTTTCATTTCTCTGCGGCACTTTTCCCGGAAGTACGATTATTGGACGACCAAAGGGTAACCCCGAGGGGTTACTTTTCCCAGATTTTTGAGGCTCCGTCAGGGAATTGGTTTCGTTCACTTTCGCTTTGCCAGCCCCCCGGAGGAGCGAGTCCGCGACGCCTCCCGCGGAGAAAACACTCGTTGCCGCTGCCGGCGCATCCTGATGGGAGCAAATGCGGGAGGCGCTCCTGGGCCTCGGGACTCACGGGGCGCGCGGCACAGCAAGGCACGGAGGACAGAGGCTCGAACTTTAGTGTGACCCCAGGCCAGTGACTGCCCGTCTCGGCCTCGGTTTCCTTCTGGGGAGTCTGTGGCTCCAAGCAAGATAAGGCGCAGTCCGGGCCCAGCGCCAACGTGATCTCTATCTCCGGCCTGGCTGGGTCCCCGGACGTGGGCTGTGCCTCCCTCCTTCCTCCCCATCATCTCCCCTCCGCGCCGCCCCACCTTCCCGACGGGAGTCGGCTCAGCAAGGCCAGAAAGGCTAAAGCAACCGCCCGCGTGAATCCCTCCTCTAGATCGGTCATTTATTGCTTCTGCCCGGCTCTGGCCCGCTTCCTCCCTTTCGGCTCGGCTATCGAGTGCTCCCGTCTGAACCTGGCCGAGGGCCGCGCCAGTTCGGCCCATCCTTTGCTTCTGCCTGGCCCGGCTCTCCGGCTGGGGCTGCGGAGACGGCGCCGCGATCCTCGGCTCGGCCGGCAGCCTACGCCCACTTCGCCCGACGCTGGCGCTTCCGGTTCCGGTAGCCGCTGGCTGTGGGCATCCGAGGCAACATCTATGGCGGGGAGCCGGCTGGAGACCGTGGGGAGCATTTTCACGCGGTGTGTGCTCGGAGGTGGGGTGGGCCTAGGGTACCTCCCCCGGGATGGGGGCTCTCGGCTGGTCGTGCTCGTTCTGGGGCGGTCTGAGTCGGGCGAGGCAATCTCCAGAGTGCGGAGTCTGAGCCGCGCGAGGCCTTCTTGAGCTGTCTGCTGTCTCTGAATAGGTGTGCTTGACATCACACCTCGAATGTACCGTTCTCGTTCAAGATTGCACCCCTCGCCCTGCCGGGGTGGAGGTCTCTAGGAAGAGGAGGGGAGGAAGATGCTGATGAGCCTAGCCGGATCGTCTTTCATTTTCCTTTGGACGGGAATGGGGCGAGGGGGTGAGGGACGCACTGGAGAAAAAGGAAGGACTTAACCCCTGAGCGTTGTTGGTTGGTTTTGGAATATAGAAGGATCTTATCTGTGGGTGGCGAACACTCGTGCTCCGGCCTCCGCCGGTTCGGTCTTAACGGGCTCCACGATCCCACTGATGTCCCAGGCTTTGACTAGACTGATTCATGGGCTTAGACAGGCTGTTGTAACGGACTAGCCTTCGTCATTTTTTCTTCCTTAAGGACTCGGGACCTGATTCGGGCTGGGGTGTTGAAGGAGAAGCCCCTCTGGTTTGACATATATAACGCTTTTCCTCCACTGAGAGAGCCGGTCTTCCGAAGGCCCCGCCTGAGATACGGCAAAGCCAAAGCTGACATCCAGGACATCTTGTACCCAGAGGACCGGATTAGAGCGTGAGTGCAAGGCCCCCGTGGTGGACAGGGGGCAGCGAAACTTCAGAAGAAAGGTTTGGCTAGCGGTCTTGTGACTTTTACAGGAATTGAGTCCGGGCTTTACCCCTGTGGAGAGGTCTTGTATATCTCGCCTGGTGAGGGAATCAGTGCCCCTCCCACATGTGCGAGAAACAAGTTCTGGGAAGATGAATCTGGAGCTCAGCAACGCACTGGTCATTGCAATTATACCCGCCCGTTTCTGTGCATGGATTAGCACTATGCTAAACCCTTAAAAACATTTACTTAGGCCTTACTCTAACCCTACAAGATTGGTATCTTGTCTCCATTTTATTCAAGGACTGTGAGGTTCAAGGAGGTCAGCTTGCTGAGAATTCAGTGGCAGAGCTTTTCCCCTCAAGTGTTGATGTTTTTAGTACTGAGAATTTGTATGAGTCCTCGTCTCTTAAATGTTAAGTTCAGGGATTATACCTTATTCAAGTTAATACATATACCTTATTTAAAAAATTTTTTTTAAACTCAGGGATTATACCTTATTCAAGTTAATACATATACCTTATTTTAAAAAATTTCTAAACGTTTACTTATTTTTGAGAGATAGAGCATGAGAAGGGGAGGGCAGAGAGAGATGGAGACACAGAATCCGAAGCAGGCTTCAGGCTCCAAACTGTCAGCCCAGAGCCGGACGTGGGGCTCGAACTCACGAACTGGGAGATCATGACGTGAGCCGAAGTCGGTTGCTTAGCTGACTGAGCCACCCGGCGCCCCTACATATAGCTTATTCTTATCTCTATTTCCAGTTATAAGAAAACAAAATTTATAAAGGCCCCTTTCGAGGAACCTCCTCCCTCTGCACCCCGCCCTCTGCCCCCAGCTCTCCTTGAGGTAGTAGAACAGGTAGTTCTTGCTCTACTTGGAGATTTTCAGAGGAGGACACGAGATCTTTGGGAGTATTAAATACTCTGACAGCACTTTTCTGCGCAGGCTCGTTGCGTGCACTCAGAAGTGTTTGGCAGTTTGGAAGGCCGTATTGCAAATGCACATACTTTGAGCTAATAATACTGTTTTTATGAATTTATTCCAGACTTGCATAGCGCAGTAAGAAATACTGATAAAGGGGGGTGCCTGGGTGGCTCAGTCAGTTGAGCAGCTGACTTCAGCTCAGGTCGTGATCTCTTGGTTCGTGGAAACAGGAAAGGCTTTATTGGCAGAAGGGGTCATTTTGAGATGAGTAGGAGAAGCAAGGACTGTGAGTATTATATTACTAAAACTGTTGTTAGGATTAATTGTCTGTTCATCAGGCTCTGTGCTGGCAGCTCAGAGTCTGGAGCCTGCTTTGGATTCTGTGTTTCCCCCTCTGGCTGCCCCTCCCATGCTCATGCTCTCTCTCTCTCTCTGTCTCTCAATAATAAAACAAACATTAAAAATTTAAAAAAGAAAGAAAGAAGAAAATATTGATAAAGGTAATCATTGCAGCACTATCTAGAGTAGCAAAGGATTGGAAATAGGCAAGTTCAGTGATTTGAAATGGCTTGTTTTTTAAAAAAATTTTTTAATGTTTATTTTTGAGAGGGAGAGACAGCATGAGTTGGGGAGGGGCAGAGAAAGAGGGAGACACAGAATCTGAAGCAGGCTCCAGGCTCTGAGCCATCAGCCAGAGCCCAGCGCGGGGCTTGAACCCACGAACCATGAGATGGTGACCTGAGCCGAAGTCAGATGCTTAACCAACTGAGCCACCCAGGCGCCCCTGAAATGATTTTTGAGAACTGTTAAGGAGACGAGGAAGATGTACTATAGTGTTTCCTGTCCTTGGGGTTAAATTACGCAGCTTGGAACAGGGAAGGGTAGGGGCATATATATGCTTGGATGTTGGGAGAATATTCTGGGATGGATGCACAAGAAATAGGTTAATGTTGGTTCCTGGGAGGGTACTGGGGGGTTGGGAGGAGGTGAGCAGGAATGTTATGTTTCTTTGGATGCCTTTTTGTAACATTTGTTGTATTTACCATATGTATTACTTAGTAACAACAACAACAATAATAATAAAAGCTTGTGCTTGGTCTAGCAACTTTTCTTTACTCTTGGCCATGACCTGTAGTTGGAAATTTATATCATGTTGTTTGTATTTTGTAGGAAATTTTATTCAGTCTATGGATCTGGTCAGAAAGCTTTTGATCTGTTCAACCCAAACTTCAAATCTACCTGTCAACAGTAAGCCATTTTACAAGTCCTGGGATGGTTTTTGTTTTTGATTTTGTTTTTGTTTTTAAGGAATTTAGTTATCAAGTTGAGGAGTTTTGTTGACTTCCGCTTGAGGAAAAAGATGTTCCTGTAGGAAGACCCGTTAAGGGAACGCTTCATGCTGTCTGACCGCGTGTCTCGATGCCTCTCCCGTGTGCAGACCTAAGATGTGGCTGCTTGGGTTTCCAGGTTTGTGGAGAAGTACACTGAGCTGCAGAAACTTGGAGAAACGGATGAAGAGAAATTATTTGTGGAAACAGGAAAGGCTTTATTGGCAGAAGGTGTCATTTTGAGACGAGTAGGAGAAGCAAGGACTGTGAGTATTTTATTATTAAAACTGTTGTTAGGATTAATTACCTGTTCACTAGAGGTTAAAGGAAGGCATGTTCTCCTTCCCCAACCTTGGCTCACGTCTCCCTGAACACCAGGTCAAACGCTGGTAGATGAAATATACTGAAATTCAGAAAAATGTATACATACATACGTTGACATTTTGTGATAATGACTGCTATTTGGAGCAAGTGAGTTGTCATTAGGGCTTTTGAAATTACGGTTCTGTAGAGATTTTTATCATGTGTATTGCTTGTCATAGTAGAATTTGACCTGGAATATAAGTGTTCAGTTTTTGGCTCCGTGATAGAATGCACTCCGTCCTACAGCTTCAG
Source organism: Suricata suricatta (assembly GCF_006229205.1). Classification (NCBI taxonomy): domain Eukaryota; kingdom Metazoa; phylum Chordata; class Mammalia; order Carnivora; family Herpestidae; genus Suricata; species Suricata suricatta. The sequence goes on from NC_043716.1 coordinate 27,268,314, forward strand.
CCCATCAGCAGAGCGAAAATGGCAGCATCTGTGTGACATATTTCCATCTGGTCTTTTAAGCAAAAGGAAGGCAGTCACGTTTCCTCAGCATCTGAACCTTCGGATGTGAAGCCCCAAACAGCGCCGGGGGAAAACCCGCCTCTGCCGGGACCCCTCCAGGACCAGCGTGCGGAGGCGGCCGCAGGGCAGCCGAAAGGTCTCTCTCCTCCCTGAAGAACGCGTGCACCGTGTATGCCGACATCCAAACTGTATTCACTGGATGAATGTTGAACTGTTTTTAACAGTCGAACTGTGTAAATGTTTCCTGATCTCTAAGGCATTATGTTTGCCTTCTTTGATTTCCTATTTCTAGGTTGTCACTCAGTTTCATGGTTTGAATGAACTTTTATGTTAGGATGGTATTAAATAAAGAATGCCCTGGGTGCTTATAAAATAAATTTACTTTAAAATTGTAAATAGCATAAGGAAACCTTTGTTTGAATGGGACTCGTTCTGAGCAGGTTTGCTTGGATTTTTGCATTAACGTGTGGGTTGGCTCTATTGGACCCTCTGGTGTCTTTCTCTTTTCTGGCCCTGTCAGGCTTTTACTTGTGCATGTGGTATGTTCCTTGGGCTAAGTGTTTTTCTGTCTGCAGGTAATCTTTACATTCTGCTGTAGAAGTATTAGAACTCTTGCTCTTCAACGTGAGAGGCTAAGCTGACTTGTGCTTTGCGGTAAGAGTGAGAACCTATCATTGAAGATAGACGAAGATCAGAACCCTAATCTCACAGATTGAGTGTGGAGACAGCATCGGCCTGAACATAGTAGGCTGCTCACTAAAGACTTGAAAGAATAAGCGATTACATCCAGCCAAAGACCGAATTCGGATGACCTCTCTGTAGATAACTGGATTGCCAAGAGGGGCCAGCTCATGTAGATGCTGCTGCTGCCCACCAGTGGCCACCTGCCTGCCTGGCGTTGAGATGCGCCTACGAGACCTTTACCAATGGCTCCGCTTGCTTCATTTTCGTATCTCTTACTGAATATGCGAAATATTCCTCTGAGTTCGCAGCATTTTTATTTGTGATCAGGCCAGTGGTTTTCAGCTGCTAGTAATAGTAGTAGCTGTTTGTTTGTTTATTATTTAATGTTTATTTTCGACAGAGACAGCACGGGCGGGGGAGGTGCAGGTAGAGAGGGAGACACAGAATCCAAAGTAGTCTCCGGGCTCCCGAGTTGTCAACACAGAGCCCAGTGCGGGCTCGAACTCAAACCACAAGAGCATACCTGAGCTGAAGTTGGATACTTAACCGACGGAGCTACCCAGGTGTCCCAGATAGTGTTTATTTTAAAATTCATATTGTTTTTCTGTTCTTTGTGTACCGTCCCCTCTGCATCCTGGTGGACTAAGGGCAGAGCGCACGCCTCAGCCTGGACACGGCCTAGCGCACGGGGCTTGGTGACTAGAAGGTGGACACGCTGCATCCTCCTTCGCCTTCAGCGCTGTTTGGGACCACTCTACTTTTATTTTCTTATTTCTTTATTTTTTTTTAAGTTTATTGGGGGGGGAGGGAGGGGCAGAGAGAGAATCCCAAGCAGGCCCCATCCACACTGCCAGCACAAAGCCTGACGTGGGACTTGGTCCCACAAACCATGAGATCGTGACCTGAGCTGAAATCCGGAGTCGGGCGGCTGGCTGACTGAGCCGCCAGGCGCCGTGGGGACGCTTTACCTCTAGCTGGGAACATAAACCTCACCCGGTCAAGGAGCATGGCCAGCCAGTGGGTGCCAGGCCTTGGGAGGACTGAGTGGATGGAGGAGACGACTGTGCTCTCAGAGGAACAGTCGGAGGGTCACTTATTCACTTTTCTTTTCCTTTAAAAAAAAAAACTTTTTTTTTTTTAGCACTTATTTTTGAGAGACAGAGAGACAGAGCATGAGAAGGGGAGGGCAGAGAGAGAGGGAGGCACAGAATCAAGCAGGCTCCAGGCTCTGAGCTGTCAGCACAGAGCTCGACGCGGGGCTCAAATCCATGAACCGGGAGATCACGACCTGAGCTGACATTGGCTGCCTCAGCTGACCGAGCCACCCAGACGCCCTACACTTTTCTAAACCTATGTTTCTGGGGTTTAAAAGGCAGTTTCTTTGCCATAAAAATGAGGACATTTTTAGAAAGTTGTTGCATACATTAAAATTTTTTTAAAATTTTATTTTAGAGAGCATGAGCCTGGGGGTTGGGAGGATCAGTACTGAGAGTGGGGGAGAATCTTAAGCAGGCTCCACACCCAATGTGGAACCTGACATGGGGCTCGATCCCACAACCCCTGGGATTGTGACCTGAGCTGAAACCAAGAGTCAGACACTTGACTGACTGAGCCACCCAGGCGCCCCTTCATATACTTTTTAAAAATACTATACATGCACATGGTTCAGGATTTAAAGGTAAAAAACTGGTCTCCTTTCCAAAACCTGTCCCCAGCCACCTATTTTCTCCCTCAAAGGCCACCACCATCACCATGTCCTTTCCAGAATTATTTTGGGCATATGCATGTGGGGACACTGTGCTTGCCGTCCTGTACCTCATTTTCCCACTTACTGTGTCCCCCGCCCTCTGTGGGGGTGCAGCAATTGAGTAAGCGCCAGGTGACAAAGTGGTTCTGTCTTGTTGCGCAAACAGGCTGGTGTCGCTGTCGGTGCGTTCTTAGCAGGGGTGCTGCTGGACTCGGGAAGAGCTCGTCTTTACTTTCAAGACTGCCCTGCATAGAAACTGCTCACATCTACTCCTGCCAGCAATATGGGGGGATGCCTGTACCCCCCACCCTCACCCGTACGGTCCGGCCTTGTCAAATCAGGCTAGGACTCTTCCGTGAAGACTCTGTAAGCCTGGTAGAGGGGAGAGAGACGCCCTTATGGCCAACTTCCTTTAGGTTGAATCTCAGTGGTCAAAACTGTGAATGTTGTGAAGTTTACTGGGGAATTCAGAGCTCTTCCCACAGTTGGTGGGGGCAAAAGCCATGGTCAGGTCCCTACAGGGATGTTTGGAGAGAATAAAAGTGTGACCTCATTCTTGCCTTTAAGGAGCTTAAAATCCAGCTGGGGAGACCGGAGTCACTTTGGAAGCCATAGATGAACAGGAATCCTTTTAAATTACGATAGAAAATTACAGAAGAGCTGGGGGCAGGAACCAGCTCTGGACCAGGCCAGGAAGATGCACAGAGGCCCTCGCAAGGTGGGGGCAGTTGGAGAATGCACGCCGTCTCCTCTGCCAGGAGGGCCCTCCGTGCCACCACAGTCCTTAGAAACTGTACCTTCACTGCCATTTCCAAATGGTGCCTGCTCAGAAACGTTACCTGACGTTCAAGTCCGATCTCAAGTCCCTGATGTGTCCCTTCCAGGCCACACTCATGCATGTCGTTCAGTCGGCGCACGGGTCCGTTATTTATAGTCCTTCCTTGGTTACCCTGGTCGTCTATTCCAGGGTTCCTCTTTCTTCCTTTCTCTTCCCCCTTCCTTCTCCCTCCCCTCCCCTCCTGTCCCCTTTATTTTCTGTTAGTTTCTTCTCTTATTTTTGAGAGAGAGAAAGAGAGATCCCAAGCAGGCGCTATGCTGTCAGAGCAGAGCTTGATGCAGGGAGTGCATTCACGGACTGTTGGATCATGACCTGAGCGGAAAACAAGAGTCAGACACTTAGCCAACTGAACCACCCAGGTGCCCCAGGGTCCTTCTTTCTATCCAGAATGTAAACAAGTGTAGACATTCTCACTTGTACCCACTAACACAGTAACCAGAGGCTTTCCAGGGCAGGCCCTCCACAGGGGTTTGCTGAGCCGAAGCCAAGGAAGGCGTGTGTCCAGCTTCTACTGCCGTTGGCAAAGACAAGTGTGAAGATCTGGGACTGCCTCTGGTTCCTCCAGTTTTTGCTGGTGTGACCTCATGCCTCTCCTGGTCTCAACCTACAAAACAGGGGTAATGTTTGCCTCTTTGGCTTCTAGATGGTATTACGAAAATTGAGACAACGCAAAGCTCACGTGTAATATTACCGATGCTTTTACTCTTTGAGGAGTGGTGGGAAAAGGTTTGAATAGATAGGCTGGGATCAGACCACGGTGGGCCCAGTAACAACCCAGAGTTGTTCCGTTGGCTGTAAGAAGGTTCGAGCAGGAAGTAACGTAGGGAAAGCAGTGTCAGATGGAAGGAAGATTTGCTCAGATGTGATCCAAAGGATGGGGTTGGTGGAGCCTGCAGGGAAGGGAGAGGGGTGGGGGGAGACGACGTTCAGACTTGGGTCTCTGCAAGTTGGAGGCGGGTTCCAAGGTTACAAAACCAAGTGACCAGAGAAATAGCTGCCGCACTGACAGGCGGCAAGGTTGGGAAGAGGGCAGTCCTCAGCAGTGAGTTAGGGGGTGATGCTGCGTCATCCAAGTGGCAGACAGAGATGAGTCAGATGTCTGGGAGAGGGGAGCAAGTCCCTAGCAAAGGGTAAGGGTTCAAGCCAGGAGAATGGATGAGCTCTCCAAGGGGGGAGGTACAGGGTGTGGGGGGCTGAACCAGGTGAGTGCCCTCAGTTAAGGGACAGAAGGGACAAGAAAGCCAACAAAGGGAATAGGTCCCACATGTACCATTGTCTATATAGCAAGACTTAAAAGTAGTTTTGGATTCACAAGGTTTTACAGAGTTCTTCATTTCCTTTTGTTCAGTCGGCCTGATTTTTAAAAAAAATTTTAACATTTATTTATTTTATTTAGTTTTGAGAGAGAGCACGAGAGGGGGAGGGGCAGAGAGCGAGGGAGACACAGAATCTGAAGCAGGCTCCAGGCTCTGAGCTGAAGCAGGCTCCAGGCTCTGAGCTGTCAGGGTTCAAACCGACGAATGTGAGATCATGACCTGAGCTGAAGTCAGAGGCTTAATGACTGAGCCACCCAGGCGCCCCTCATCGGGCCTGATTCTTGATCATATGTCCTTAAAAGGCAAGCCCTAGTGTAATATTTAGCATCATGTTTTCTGATCATGAAAGTGGTTTTATAGAAAAATCAGTGCTCCCACAGGTTTCCTGACTTTGTTAAACCCTTCCCTGTGAATAGATGATGGTTTGCCACCTAAAACATCCTTCAGGTTCCGCGGCTCAGCCGGGTAAGCGTCCGACTTCGGCTTAGGTCATGATCTTACTGCTGTGAGTTTGAGCCCCGTGTCAGGCTCTGTGCTGACAGCTCAGAGCCTGGAGCCTGCTTCACATTCTGTCTCCGCCTCTCTGTCCCTCCCTGGCTCATGCTCCGTCTTTCTCTCTCTCAAAGATAAAAAAGTAAAATAAAACATGAAGTCATTTAAGTGGAATGGTAAGATTTTCTCTGAGCCTAGCACATCTGCTCTTGGGAATCCAGACAGGCCCACAGCCATGACCAAGCCTAACTGAACTGGCTGGCAGTTTTCTGGACCGCATGGGCACTAGGGCATGTGACATGATGTGGCTCTGATTGTGGGAGTGCTCGGACTGCCTCAGAGGCATGTGGAGGTGGGAGCGAGGAAAGGTGTGTGTGTGTGTGTGTGTGTGTGTGTGTGTGTGTGTGTGTGTGTGTGTGTGTGCACACGTGCACATGCACTCACAGGCACGGGATGATTACGTCATTCTGGGTCTCCACGTGCCTGAGCTCTATTCCAAAACAGCCAAAAGGTAGAGGGCTGGCTGGCGGGCCTAGTCATGTGTTTTGAGCTTTTGACAGCACTCAAAATGCCTGACAGGTTCTGTGGGCAACTTGATTGGGGTCACCTTGAATGGTAGAGGAAGGGTACCTGCCTTCCCGTGGGCAAGACAGGAAGTGACTTCCATGTTACTCCTAGGGTAGTGTGCCGTGTGGCATTTGGGTCTGTGACTGGGAGAGTCTGGTGCTGGCGCAGGAAATGCTGAACCCGACCATTGTTTTTTGCTTTTGTGACAGCACTCAAATGAAAAGGTTGCTAGGGCAAGGCAAAGGCAGCGGGCAGTTGAGTGCTACGTCTTCTCCAAAGTGTTGCCAGCGCCGACCCCTCCGACCAGATGTATTACAGGAAGAGGACTTTTGTTGAATGGTAGCTGACAATGAAATTATGTTTTGGGTATAGTTTTACTCTCGATTGATGCTTTTCTAGGACTGGAACTTAAAATGTCAGCCACCTGACCTAGTTGTTCCGTTCTTTTAATTAAAAGATGGGTCTAAGCAACATCCAGTAGTGGTCTATTTATTATTTATCAAGCATTTTCCTTCAAGCAGTGAGTGAAAGGTCAGTGGCTTCAACAGATGCTTTGTTTCTGGTGAGTAGCTGAGATGAAAAAGATACACAATCAATCTCTGCTCCCTCCTGTTTGCTCATGGGCAGGACACTGTTTAATAGTCATTGTGGCATTTAGGATCGCAGGCCTCTGAAACATGCAGAAAAGTGCATGTCCATCCCTCGTCGCTGAACAGTTCTCCAAAAGTAAACATCAGGTTGTGATTATGGTTAATAATGAGATATTGATTGTTTGAAAATGTCACCGCCCGGGACCATTGGCCCAAGAACCACTAGGTGGCGCTGCACTCTCATGCTGCTCCACCACAGTAATTTTATTACCTTGCCTTTCAAGGTTGGAGAGTGTCCTTGTAAAATACCGTTCCGGCTGAGATTTAGGAACCCGAGGGCCTGGGGTGCCTGGGATAGGGTAGAGATGGGAGCTGATAGGCCACAGGACAAATAACAAAGGCCTGTGGGGGAGGGGGGCGACTCACCCTGTTTGTGCCATCCTGGGAGCAGGAGAGGAAGGAAGGAGCTAACGGAGCCGAGCCCCTCCAGACTGCTCAGATCAGTGTTTCCTAACCTTCTCCAGTCAATGACAAAATCTGCGAATTTGCTGGGAGAGCAGTGTAGGCGATGTGGAGTAGTGGAAAAAACCCAGGCCTTGTGGAGTCAGACCTGGGACTCAAGCCCTGATCGATGGCTTTGTCTTGTGACATTAGGGGAGCTGGTGAATAACTTGACCCTCAGTTCCCTTGTCTGTAAAGCAGGGATCCTGACATCTCCCTCATCAAGTTGCTCTGCGGGTTAAGTAAGAGCAGGAACAAAGTTCTTGGCACGGAGTCAGTCTTTGCTCTCAGTGCTCAGAAGGTTCTCAGCAACTGTTGCTTCCCACTGGGTGGAGGCACAGAGAAGGAACAAAAGACCAGGATTGTGTACCTTTTCACCAGCTCCTGGTCTAACCGCTTCTCTTTCCTCGGCCCCTCCCCCAGCTATCTCTTTTATCTCCTTCCAACCTTCTAGCACCAGACCAATCAATGGGCCAATCAATGGAGCGATTAAAAAAGAAAAAGACAAAGGAGGAAACTGAAGAACAGCCTGGGAACTCATCCACTATCTGAGCTTACCCAGTGCTGGTAGGTTTCACCGGAAAACTTGCTTTTATTTAATTATTTTTAAGTGGGGGAGGGGAGAAATCAGTGTCTTAATGGCATTCCTTCTGTTTCTTCTTTCTTTCCTCATTTTTGCCACCCCACCCCCATCCTAAACCTTGCTCCTTTCTTCCTCCCTGATGTGCCCCCAGACTGTGGAGGGAAGCCAGAGGGTCACTACCTAGAGGTCCAACAGAAGAAAATGGCTCCAACCTCAGAAAATACTGTTGCTGGGGCAGGAGTTTCTGGAACTCTCTCTGGTCCTGCTCCCAGTGAAGAAGGGCAGGGGGGTATGGCAGTGAGGTCTGGAGAGCCAGAGAGATCTATCTATGTCCTTCCCACTGCTGTCCTGTGTCCCTCTCACTTCATTTGACTTTGGTTTGTCTGTAGGTGGGCTGTGGGACCCCCCTACCACTGGTCACCTGGGATGCTACTAGGGGACACCAGGTCTGAGGGTGCCACTGAGGTGCCTTACCGAGGCAGAGCTCTGGCCTCTCTCCTCTTCAGGTCTCAGTCAAAAGCCTGGGTGGCTCAGTCGGTTAAGCGTCCAACTTCGGTTAGGTCACGAACTCATGGTTCGTGGGTTCTAGCCCCGCATTGGGATCTGTGCTGACAGCTCAGAGCCTGGAGCCTGTCTTCAGATTTTGTGTCTCCCTCTCTCTCTGACCTTCCCCTGCTCGTGCTGTCTGTCTCTCAAAAATAAATTAAAAACAAATTTAAAAAACCCAAAAAACCAAAAGAGCTGGGCTCCAGTCGTGGCCCTGGCTACTCCTCCTGTGACCATGGCTTTGGGCAAGTCACTTAACCCTTCTGAGGGGCGTTCAGTTCCAGCACAGCGGTGGAGCCTAATGGATCCTTTCGAAGTGTGCTTGTTGAGTGAATGAATGGACAAATGTACAGTTTCTCCGTCTACATGTAGGGACACTAGTACTTGCTCCAAGGATATTTTGGGGTGCAGAACCCCAAGAAGATGCTGCTTGTGGCAGCAATTTGTAAACTCAAGGCTTCTGCAGTTACACAAAATAAGGATGCAGGGCAGAAGGAAGTGGCTGCTGGAGCTGGATTCTCCCGAGGAGGCAAGCAGAGCCCAGGACTGTGGACTCAGGAGAGGGGGAGCATGGCCCGTCTGGTCTCTGCTTGCTGAGGAATTGGGCGGGAAATGCCGGGTTGCTTCTCAGCCCCCTTCCTGGGTGCTTTCTTTCAATCAATCCCAAGCATGCTCGGGATTCTCGCTTGAATATGAAAACCAAAGAGAGTTGGATTCTGGGCTTTATCACCAGCCTCAACCTGGCTACAGCCAGGTGAGGTGAGCCAGCCCTGCCCCATCTCAGCAGCGAGGGTCCCCCACACTCCTGGAATTCATCCCCTTCCTCCGGCCAGCCCCCTGCAAGGAACCATGTCCCCTGCCCTGGCATATAGAGCACTTTGGCTCCTCAGGTCTTCCAGCCCCTTCAAGGTATAACTCAGGGGCGACAGGCTCCTGTCACCATGTCTGTGCAGCTCTGAGCCGACTCTGTGCAGGACGAGGAGAGGGGGCGCTCAGTGCCTGGCTCACCTCAGTGAGTGTGTCCGGTCCAGCTGCCCTCCTGGGGCCCCTGAGCTTAGAGCAAGAGGCAGCCAGCTTAATCCCGGGAAGTTTCCACCCGAAATAAATCCTAAGAAGGCACAGCTGGTCTTTGGCCACCGTGCCCCATTCCTAACTTTCTGACTTTTGGTTGTGAGAGAAGAGAAAGGGGCCGTGGGAGACAAGCCAGAAGAGCAGGAGGGCTCTGGCGGGTAGAGGGCACCCGAATGTTCCACGGTCCTGTGCAGGCCGGCCCTGCTTCTCCTGCCTTCTCCACTGCAGCGTGTTCTCAAGGTTGGAGCTGTTTATTCCTTCCTTTTTGATGATTGATCGACACACTTACTGTGGCTTCTTTTTTAAAAGAACCACTTTGAATACCTGTAAAAGTCAAAAAGGTCAAATTTAGGAAAATCTCACAGGCAGGACTTAGTTCCCCTGCGTGGTTGATGTATCATTAATAACTGTGTTATAATATTAAAGTATAATTGATTATCATTGTTATTATATAATAATATTAATGAAGTTAATTAATATTATAATTACTGTTAGTGGAAGATAGATGACAGATACTTGTGGCTCAACGACACATATGTTGCCAGGCCCCCAAGGGGTTACTCTGAGATCTGAAGGACCTGAACGTACTTGACTGTCGTATTGAGGAGAATAGAGCTTTCAGGTAAAATCAAGACCCCAGTGACCCGTAGGCGATGTCAGCCTTAAAAAAAAATAAAAGAACTGAGTGTGCCTCCACTGTTAACTGACATTTAAAAATAGCTCCTTTAGCCCACAGTTGAGGCAGGGGATGGCCTGCGACAGCAGCCGGGGCCCTGGATGGGGCTCCTGGAGACCCCAGGCCAGCCCCAACTCATCCACACTTGGCCGTGTGACTTTGGAAAGTTCTTCAACCTTTTTAGCCATTTGTAAAATAAGGAGGTTGAACTACATGACCTTGGGAGCCCTGTTCTTTGGGTCTGTGGGTCCTCGAAGAGCTGCAGTGGACAAGCGAGTACATCCCAAGACTTACTAAATACTTGTTTCAGCTCCTGTCACTTTAAAATTTTGATTATGGAAGCACTCATGACGGTAGAGAGAATGGTATGATTTTCCATGTTTATCATGTAGACTTAGCCATTATTAGTGTTTTGCTCTATTTGCTCATCTCCATCTTTTCTGAAGATTTTACTTATCTATATATTTTTTATATTTTAAATTATTTTCATTTTAAAACTTTTTTAATGTTTATTTTTTATTTTTTTATGTTTATTTATTTTTGAAGGAGAGAGAGACAGAGGATGAGTAGAGAAGGGGCAGAGAGAGAGAGGGAGACCCGGAATCCGAAGCAGGCTCCAGTCTTGGAGCTGTCAGCACAGAGCCTGATGTGGGGCTTGAACCCACCGACAGTGAGATCATGACTTGAGCTGAAGTCGGATGGATGCTTAACTGACTGAGCCACCCAGTGCCCCAGTTTTTTATTTTATTTTTAGAGAGAGAGAGAGCGCACACATGAGTGGGGAAGAGGGGCAGAGAGGAAGAGAGAGAGAATGAAAGAGAATCCCAAGCAGGCTCCATGCTCAGCAGTAGAGTCTGAGGTGGGGCTTGACCCCACAGCCCTGGGTTCATGACCTGAGCCGAAATCAAGAGTCAGGCTCCCCATCTGGTGCCTCTGGCCCATCCCTGACCCAGGTGCCTCATCTCTATTTTAAAGCAAGTCCAGACATAACCTCTCTCACTCAAGGCTTCACCCTACTTCTCTGAAAGAAGACCTTTACTTACATCAAGACCCTTACCATTGTGAAGCCCAACAAAATGGTAATTAACAGTAATTCTGTAATGTTACCTAGTGACCAGTTTACATTCATTCCTCACTGACCCCTGAATAGGTTCTCTGTCTCTTCCTACCTCTGCCCGTCCCTGGGGCCAACCAGGGTTCACTATTTTCAGTTAGGTGCTTCAGGTGATTACCTCCGCACATCAGTTGACACCCCCTCCCACAGCCCTTCTATTTTGGGTTGAATTGTGTACTCCTTCCCCCCTCAAAAAGAGACGTTGAAGTCCTAACTGCTGGTCCCTGTGAGTGTGACCTTATTTGGCAATAGGTCATGGCCGAGTAGAGCAGACCCTTAATCCAATGACTGGCACCCTTATCAGGAGAGAGAGCTTTGGAAACAGACACTCACAAAGCGGGAAGTCAGCCCGTGGAGACCGAGGCAGAGATCAGAGCAGTGCAGCCATGAGCCAAGGAGTGCGGAGGGTTGCCAGCCACCATTGGGGTTGGGGGGAGGCTGGGTGAGCAAGGCAGGAATCTCTCTGGAGCAGCCAGAGAGAGCTTGGCTCTGCTGACACTTCGATTTCAGACTCCTGACCTCCAGATGGTGCGAGAGAAATTACTGCTGTGTTAAGTCACTCCATTTGTGGCAATGAGTTCTGGCAACATGAGGAAACTGACATGATCCATCTACCTTTGGAACGTTACTGTAAGGGAAACGTTGGGTTTCCACCTTCCTACGCAGGGAAAGCCCCGTTCTTCCTCCCTCCTGCGTTTCTCCTTGTGACTCCCCTTTACCACCCACATAAAACTTTATTTCTGATCACCAATGTGGTGAGGTGAGGTGGGAGTGCTGGTGTCCCCACAACCAGCTCGGTGGCTTACAATGTAATTTCATTCTGACTCTACCCAGATATGGTGTCAGATCCCACAGGTTAAGGGCTCAATCCCGCAAAACTGTCCCTCATCACCCCCCACCCCCCATATGCACAGGCAGTTGAAAGTCTAGATTATCACCTACACTTCTCACCAACCGGCTGTAGATTGCATGTTCCAGCGACCTTCCTCTTGGGTCCGATTGATTTCTAGAGCAGCTCACAGAAATCCGGGCAGCACTTCCTTACGTTTGCCGGTTTATTAAGGGATAGGAGACTAAGGACACAGCTGAACGTCCAGATGGAAGAGACACATGGGACGAGGTGTAGGGGGAGGGTGCGGGCCCCGGGCCCTCTCTGGGTGCACCACTTTCCCAGCACCCCCTTCCCCCCCCACCCCAGTTGGATTTTCCAATGACCAGCCCTCATCCAAGAGCCACCCAGGGTCACCTCATTAGAACAAAAGGCACTCCTATCATGCAGGAAATTACAAGGGATTCAGGAGCTCAGGTAGGAGCTGAGGGCAGAGACCAGGACGTACGCCTTACTACGAATCACAATATTATAATCACGTAAAGTACTTACTATTTCTGGTTCCATCCACTACCTCTTGACTCCCTACTTTGTACAATGAGGGTAAAAACTAAGGGTTTAAACACAGGTGGATGGCCCCAGGGTGTGAGAAGTCAAAGAGACCAGGAACAGCCCTGGTGTCTCAGTCGGTTGAGCATCCGACTTCGGCTGGTCACGATCTTGTGGTTCATGAGTTCAAGCCCCACATTCTATGTTGACAGTTAGCTTAGAGCCTTCAGATTCTGTGTCTCCCCCTCCCCTCTCTCTGTCCCTCTCTTATTTGTGCTGTCTCTCTCTCTTTCTAAAATAAATAAAGCATAAAAAAGGGTGGATGCCTTCTGCTCCCAGGGCCTCCACGGCTCCGTCTTCTCAGCCTGCAGAGACACTGGCCGCCTGGACACCATGTCCACAGCTCTGTGTCCCAGAGAGAGGAGCAGACGTTTGACGGAGAGAACTGCCCAGAGTCAAGGTGATTTCATTCCCCTCCAGGCACCAGCCTCTTGGGTCTGCCTGCTGCCCTGCTGCCTCACCCAGGCCCGTTCCTCTGGAAATGTCCCAGACACTGGCTGTGGAGACGGGCCCCTCATACAGCAGCTCCTTCTGAGTCCCGCCCTGACGTTAAGCCATTGGCATGCGTTGGGGGACACTGGAAAATGGCTGCGTGATGCCCCTTCCCCTTATTTCTGCAGGAATGTTGTTACTAACCATCTTTTCCATGATGAAGACCCATGGACGAAATTCCTGTCTCATCTTGATTTCAAGAAAACCTGTGTTGCTTCTGAAAAATGGTAGTTTATTTTTGTAGTCCTGGCCAATCTGGTACCTTAGTGTCCCTCTTAGTTTTGGCTGTGAGTAAATTCAGAGATGAATTTACAGTCACATGCAGCTCACAGTCACATAGAAACTTATGATGGCGTGTGTTTTGATAATTACAAACTATATCAGGTGTACAAAAATTACAGAGAATAGGGGCACCTGGGTGGCTCAGTCAGTTAAGCATTCGACTTTGGCTCAGGTCATGATCTCATCACTTGTGGGTTTGAGCCCTGTGTCGGGCTCTGTGCTGACAGCTCAGAGCCTGGAGCTTGTCTTCAGATTCTGTGTCCCCCTCCCCCTCTCTGACCCTCCCCTGCTCGCGCTGTCTCTATCTCTCAAAAAAAAAACCCATTAAAAATTATAAAAAAAATTACAGAGAATACACAGCAAGTGTCCTACCCCCCAGCATCAGATGTAGAACTTAGCAAAGACAAACGCAGCTCTCTGAGCACCTGGTCCCGACCCCAGTCGCCCTCCTCCCAGCCCTGTGGGAGGGCTCTTCTTGGACTTCTTTACCCTTTCCTATTTAAAAAAGAATACTTTTTCTCCAAACACATGCTTCTGTAACAAACATATGGTTTTTACATATTTAAAGAGATTCTGTAAGTGGTTTCATAGTATATGTATTGCTCTATAATTTGTTCTTTTTTACTCGAAGATAATGTTTTTCTTTTTAGGTTTATCTATTTTGAGAGAGAGTGCAAGCAGGGGAGGGGCAGAGAGAGAGGAGAGAGAATCCCAAGCAGGCTCAGCACCGTCAGTGCAGAGCCAGACGTGGGGCTCGAACTCACAAATGATGAGATCATGGCCTGACCTGAAATCAAGAGTTGGACGCTTAACTGACAGAGCCACCCAGCCACCCCAAGGATTATGTTTTGAAATTTAGCGGTGCTGCCACATGTAGCTCTAGTTAATTCATTTATTGTGACTGCGTAGTATTCCACTAGAAGAGAAGACAAACGATTTTGTGGTGTCTCGGAGTTGGGCCCTGGGGCAGAATGCCAGGGTTCAACTCCTAGCTCTGCCACTTGACTAGTTCTGCGACCTTGGGCAAATTAACCTCTCTATGCATCATTTTCCCCGGCTATAAAATGGGCAAATGATAGTACTCACCTCAGAAAGTTGATGTGAAGATGACATGATGTAATAGACGTGAAGCATTGAAAATATGCCTGGCACCCAGCGTGCACTACGTAAGAGCTGGCTAGCACTGTTACACCACACGTTCCTATTGGTGGACGTGTCCAGTTTTTCCCGTCTCGGGGATGGTGCAGGGAACATTGTTACATGGTTCCTTTGTGCACATGTGCAAGAGAGAGTCCCTCCGAGCCAGGGCACACACCTGGGCGTGGATTGCTCAGCTGTCAGGTGTGCCCATCTTTGCTTTTTTGAGTGCATGAGTGTGCCCATTGTTCCTACCTGGCCCATTCTCACTGTTGTTTTGGTCCAGTGTCTTTGCCTCAATTTTGCTAAATCTTTCTTATCCTTTCTTTGTCTGAATGTCCCCATCGATTGACCTTTTTAAGTTCATCTATTTTGAGAGAGACGGAGACAGTGCAAGTGGGGCAGGGGCAGAGAGAGGAAGACCAAGAATCCCAAGCAGGCTCCATGCCGTCGGTGCAGAACCCCACGTGGCGCTTGAACTCATCAAACTGCGAGCTCATGACCTGAGCTGAAACCAAGAGTCGGATGCTTAACCAAATGAGCCACTCAGGCGCCCGCCCATCTACTTATTTGTATCCTAGTACGTATTGCTGTAAGCATTTTCTTGCCCAAAGGGAGGAATTAGCCCTTTTTCTTTTGAATGATGCAGGACATAATTACATAACAATTAGACGAGACCCCACAGAATGAAGAGCACAATACCCGGGGGCTAATGCTGCCCCAGCCTGGACCTGCAGGATTCATTAAGGCTGCTAATGTGGATTAGCTGAGTGCTTACTATGTCATAGGGCTTTGCATACATTATCCTGTTCAATCTCATAGCAACGCCATGAGTAGGACCATTACTCCCAGAACCTTGACTCAGATGAGGCCGTCTGATGCCAGAAGCTGGGCTCTTAATCAGGACCTCCTTAATCAGGCTGTCATGTGAGGTGGCTCGGGCTGCACACTGCACAACTCTAGGGGGCAGCATTTTGCACAGACTGCGATGCGAATGGTGCCCCTTGGGTTTGTACAGTGCAGTGCAGTGGTCCTGGCCTTCCAAGTAAGAGCTTAAAGAAAACGCTTTCTACCTACTTGACAGGCTTAGAAGGGTAGCCCCTACTACCCACTGAGGAGCTTTTCTGCTCAGGATTTATAGGACTTTCTTAAGGTCATGGTTCTTCATGTTTTAAAAGCCTACCGGCATGAGAGCCCTCCCGCCTATATAAACATTTGTTGAGGAAGGGGGCGCCCAGCGTGGGCCCCGCATGCTGACACCAACCATGTAAGGTCACGGACTCGGCCGCTGTTCGTGGCTTTCCCCCTTGGCCACCGCAGACTTATTGAGCCATATATTATGAGTGCGGCTTGCTCCGATGATGTGTTATGGATAAATCATTAAGGAGGCAGCTCACCGCGGTGATGTATTGGGGTAATAGATCATCAGAGTGAAGTCTTCTGCCGACACACGGGCTGGCTCAAAGGGTGGTGTCATTCAGGGAAGAATTAGCCCAGCAGCAGATCTGGCTTAATTACAGGATAAAAGGTTTGTGAATGATAGGCTGAAGTCTTCAGCGCTGGCATTTTGATTCTTGATGTAAAAATGTAATTGGGCTTCCTGAGAGAATTTTTGATTATTTTCAAACAGCCTTCTGCTTTATCACAACAGCACACCCGGCCACATGGTTGCAGGGGTATGTTTCATTGGGGGGGGGTGTCTCTGGCCCTTTCCGCATCTGAATTATTGTCGTCCTTTAATTTGTAGGTCACAGAATGAGTAAAAGGAGATAAAATCCAGGAGGTCTGCCTTGAAGGCCTTCAGAATGATGTCCTTAGCAACCAGACCACTGGAATTGAGTGATTTATTCAAATCATCATTAACAAAGGCAGTGGTTCTCTACTAGATCTCTGTGCACGTGTGAGAAACATGGGCAGCGGTGTGTGTGTGCATGTGCGTGTTTGTGTGTGCACGCGCGTGCGTGTGCGTGTGTCTGAGGACATCAGCGTCTTAGGGATAGTAATAATCATCATGTTTATCAGACACTTAACATTGTGCTGAGGCTTTGCATGTATTATTTAATCTCACTTAGTCCGTACGACAATGTTGTCAGACAGACATTACTCTTCTTCTTCTCATTTTCCAGTTGAAAAAACCAGCTGAGAGCAGGCATCGCTGGCCAAGGTTGCACAGTGGCTCAGTGGCACATCCAGTGAACCTGACCTTGCGGGGGGCCTCCTGCAGTCTTTCCTTCCCACCTCCAGACACCCTTCCTTTGAGGACCCCAAACCAGCGTGCCTGTGAACTGCGGGCCTCAGTGGGTGCAATTGAAGATCCTTTGTTGAAAATTGATTATTTTGTTTTGTTTCTTAAATTTTATCGTTTATTTTTGAGAGAGAGCGAGAGAGCATGATTAAGAGAGGGGCAGAGAGAGAGGGAGACACAGTATCTGAAGCCAGCTCCAGGCTCCAAGCTCCGAGCTGTCAGCACAGAGCCCGATGCGGGGCTTGAACTCCTGAATCTTGAGATCATGACCTGAGCTGAAGTCAGACACTTCACCAACTGAGGCACCCAGGTGCCCCTTGATTATTTTGTTTTAAGACACATAAATCAAACCTCAGGTATTCATAGGGTTCCAAATTTATTTTGAGTTGGTTATTTCATTATTATTAATTATATTTTTTAACGTTTATTTATTTTTGAGAGAGAGACAGAGACAGAGTATGAGCAGGGGAGGGGCAGAGAGAGGGGGAGACACAGAATCCAAAGCAGGTTTCAGGCTCCACGCTGTCAGCACAGAGCCCAATGCGGGGCTTGAACCCATGATCTGTGAGAGATCATGACCTGAGCTGTAGTTGGATGCCTAACCGACTGAGCCACCCAGGTGCCCTGATTTTTATTATCATTTTAAAAATTTTATTATTTATATTATACATATTATTTTATTAGTATTTATGTTATTATTTTTTTGAGAGAGGGAGAGAGAGGGAGAGTGACCATGCACATGTGCACATGTGCACAAGAGGGGGAGGGGGCAGAGGGAGAAAGAGAATCTCAAGCAGGCTCCTGCCCAGCACTGAGCCCAACATGGGCCTGGATCCCACGACCGTGAGGTCCTGACCTAAGCTGAAATCAAGAGTAGGATGCTTAACTGATGGAGCCTCCCAGACAGCCTGAGTTTGTTATTTCTTGAGAAACTTGTAGGATGAGCCTTCCTAGCAATGGCAAGCAAAACTATTTGGGCCAACTCTCCCACTGCATAAAATAACTTTTGAAATCTTCTTAAATAGTATTGTTAACAGAACAGTAAGAAATGACTAGGTCAACAGACAGAAGAGTAGGAACCACAGAGGTGGTGGGCACAGAGGCTGCCTTTGCCTCCAGGGTTACTGATCCTGGGTGGCCTTGCTGCCTACTGGAAAGAGAGGGCCAGGAGCCAGCCCAAGGAGGGGGGCAGGCCAGGGCAGTCTGGAAGTGGAGCACCGGCCCCACAGAATTACAACACAAGGTTCCAATTACCAGACTGTCCTGGTCCAGGAAATCTCAGGCCTTGCACTTGGTTTAATTTAGGCCCAGACTGCTATGGCTCTCAGGAGTTACAGAAGCAAATTTTGGGCATAGGTACTTTTCCATTAGGTCTTATGTTATTCCTGTCAATAATTTTTAGGACTGGACTGTTGTGGTCAGTGATAACCAGACACACAAGGAAACACGACTCCATGAGTGAGAACCAGCAAAAACAGACAATAGAAGCTGATCTACAAAGACTTTCGATATTGAAGTCATCAGACTACAGACAACAAATGACTTTTCCTCCTTACGATGCTTAAACCATAACGTAAGTTTGAAGATGTCTTCGGAGAGCAGAAAACAACAAGGAAGAAGTTGCTACAGGACAGCTACCTACCCACTCTTCTTCCTTCTCACTCCTCAGCTCCGTCCCCTAAAGAAGAAAGAAATTCTGAGCAGCAGAATTCAATATGGAAAGCTCACAACACTCACTTGAAGAGACATTGTTCTGTCCTCAATATGCTTATTTTCAACAAAGAATGTCAAACATAGAACTTCCTTTTGGCCTTTATTTGTGACTTTAAAAAATTATAATTTGGAAAGTGCCTTTTATATGGAAGTAAGAAACACCTGTTGACAAATTGACTGAAAAACCTTGAAATCAGACAACAGACAATATACCACACCCCTATTCTGCAAAAAAAAAAAAAAGGAGTATACAATCTCACATTTTTAAATCGTCATAGAAAGTATAATATTACATTTGATATGTAAGTGTTAAAATCTGACATGTAAGTGGCTATGATGTAGGATATCAGACTAAAACATCAGTTAAAAACACGGGCTCTGCCTTAGGCGGACTGGTTGGGTTTCTAGCTCTTCCATACACATTTCATAATCTTGGGCAAATTACTTGACTTCTCTGAGCCCCAGTTTGCTCATCAACAAAATGGGGATAATAATAGCACTGCACCTGATTCAAAGGGTTGAAGGAGCCAAAAAACATCCTGGGTGGCAAAAGCTTTCAGTTTGCTGACACACGAAACGTGCCATAGTGACTTTGGCTCCTTGGAACCACATTTCCACCTCCAGGTGAAGTTGACATTTGCATTTTCCTTGTATTTAGGTCCGGGAAGGATTTATGTAAAAAGATTGATTCCCTATGTGTCATTCATCAGAAAAACTCTTTTACCATGAACAGGTGATGAGATTTGGCTCCTGGGGGCTGGCTCAAGGCTGCTCAGGCTCGGTTACCTACAGGGAACCTTTTCATAAAGAAAGCCACTTACTGTGGCCTCTAAAATCAAGGGCATCTCCTTGTGAAGGTAGAAATCCAGGGAAGATAAGATTGATAATCCTGCATTGCAGAATTTATTAAAGATGTCCAGATTAAGAATTGGGTTGTCTGTCAATCAATCAGCCTGTTTTCTACGGTTTTCTCTGTCATTTACTAAAAATATTCCTGTAGAACACTGAACCCCCCGTAGAGAGCATAATGGCCAAGCTTGCTTCCCTTCCTTTCAGAAGGACAAGCTTGGTTGTGTTCTCTAGCAGATGTCCCTGGGTTTGTCCTTGTCTTGCAGAAGGCTTTACTATTAATACTGAGAGTTTTCTTGAGTCCTATGATTCAAAGTGAGGAAAAAGGGCACATGAGTGAAATTCACCAATGAACTGTGGTTTATGCTGCATTCTGCCTTCTTTGTGTAGGTTCCTTGAACCCCGACGACAGTTGGAGGCAGCCAACCTGAAGGTTGAGCTAAGGCTTAACTGTCCATCAGGAGGTTGCTGCACAACTGTTGGGGTTCCTTGTGTCAAGGAGCCGAGTCAGCCTCATTGGAGTCTCCTAACATCTCGGCCTGAGTTTGGGGATGTTTTAGGCTGGGTTCCCCGCAGGCAGCTCTGAGATGAAGAGCTACACGTAAACATAATGAGGGGTACCCTCTGGAGCTATACCTGTAAGGGGGCAAGGAAGGCAGGATCAGGCAGAGGGAGAAGATGTCCCCCATTGTGGCTGCCACGGAGACCTCAGCTCATTGTACAAGGACTCTGCAAGTGGGGTGGCCCTTCAGAGTTCTCCCCAGGGAGTGGGGCTGGGCCTCTGTATCCCCCAGCCCCCATCAACTAGTTGTTGCTAGGGCCGTCCCCGGGAGAGGATGAACCTTGGGGAGTTTCCAGCAGTTTCCAGGATGAAGCTGTGAGGCATCTGTAGCCCATACTTTCAGCAGCTTGAAGGTGAGTGGCCCTGCACAGGGGCCACCTCAGCAGACAGAACCCAGGGCGGGCTGTTCCTTAAGCTGTTCAGATTACCCTCGCTTCGTACAGGAAGTTAGCTCCATCGCTATGGAGATTTTTTTTTGGGGGGGAGGCACTGTGCTTTCTTTCTTTCTTTTGTTCGTTCGTTCATTCTTCTTTTTTTTAAGTTTATTCATTTATTTGGAGAGAGAGAGAGAAAATGGTGGAGGGGCGGGGAGAGAGAGAGAGAGAGAGAGAGAGAGAGAGAGAGAGAGAGAGGGAGAGAGCACCCCAAGCAGGTTCCACACTCACAGTGCACCCCTGGCAGTGTACTTTTTTTAAATTGTATTTTTTAATGTTTTATTTATTTTTGAGAGAGAGAGACAGCATAAGCAGGGGAGGGTCAGAGAGAGAGGGAGATAAGAATCCAAAGTCAGGCTCCAGGCTCTGAGCTGTCAGCACAGAGCCTGATGAGGGGCTTGAACCCACGAACCACAAGATCATGACCTGAGCCGAAGTCGGACGCTTAATTGACTGAGCCACTCAGGCACCCCTGGCATTGTACTTCCTGATTGGTGGCAGCAGCTGAGGCACTGGCACTCTGGAGCTGGACCAGCTCTTCAGAAGGCTTCCAGTTGAGAAAAGGAGTCACCCAGGTACCCCAATTGGTTAAGTGTCCAACTTCATCTCGGGTCATAATCTCACAGTTTGTAAGTTCAAGCCCCACACTGGGCTCTGCACTGACAGTGCAAAGCCTGCTTGGGATTCTCTCCTTCTCTCTCTGCCCCTCCCCTTCTCTCTCTCGTTCTCTCTCACTCTCTTTCTCAAAATAAATAAATAAACCTAAAAAAAAAAAAAAAGAGAGACCGAGGGTTTGCATTCCCACCTTTGTCAGTGCTTGGCCATAGGCTGCCCCCTGGAAGGGATATAATTTTGGGCGAGGAAGTTCCCTGGGCTGGAGTGACCCCCAGGGAAGGATGTTGGCCACAAAGCATCATCAGCTAGAAAGGGTGCAGAGAGGGTCCAGAAACCTCAGTATCTACTAAAAGGATCAAAATCCAGGGCTGGGGCCAGAGCAGGTCCCAGAATTAAGGAGTCGCCCTTTCTCAAGGTCATACAAATGTACATTTGGCACTTGCCTCACCTTAGTCCTGGCCCCGTCACACTCTCATGGGAATCTAACATCAAAAATGATAGAAATTTCAGGTTGACCTGGATAAACATCCCAGTTACCAGGAAGGCAGCCTCTTTCTGGAACTGGTGGAATCTTGGGCAACATAGTCCTAGAATATTTCCTTTCCATTTCTCTTCAGGGAATGGAAAGGGGGACACGAGGGAAAGGTGTTACTTGTTACTACTGTTAAAATTTTTTTCAAAACACCTTTCCCGGGGTGCCTGGGTAGCTCAGTCGGTTAAGTGTCCAGCTTCAGCTCAGGTCATGATCTCACAATTTGTGAGTTTGAGCCCCACATCGGACTCTGTGCTGACAGCTCAGAGCCTGGAGCCTCCTTCGGATTCTATGTCTCCCTCTCTCTCGGCCCCTCCCCCACTCATGCTCTGTCTCAAAAATAAATAAACAATTGGGTCGGGGGTTTTGTACATAGCAGAGCAGCTCCCTCGCTGCGATCTATTGAAAGTCAGCTCTCGACACAAGGGTTTGTAAAGAACAACAACAACCAAAAAAAAACAAGAAAAAAAAGGAAAAAAAATAAACATTAAAAAGCTTTTAAAAAAAACCTTAGATTTGTTCTTTTTTTTTTTTAATGCTTTATTTATTTTTGATACAGAAGAGACAGAGCATGAGAGGGGGAGGGTCAGAGAGAGAGGGAGACACAGCATCTGAAACAGGCTCCAGGCTCTGAGCTAGCCGTCAGCACAGAGCCTGACGCGGGGCTCGAACCCTCGAACGTGAGATCTGACCTGAGCCGAAGTCAGAGGCTTAACCAACTGAGCCACCCAGGCGCCCCAGATTTGTTCTTTAAAAAATAAATAAAAATAAATTAAAAAAAAAAGTCATGGCCAAGCTAAAAAAAAAAATAACCAGCCAGTTATCCTATAGCTGTGTTTGTCTAAGCCCATGGCCATCTCCCCATGATCTCTGTGTTATGGCTATGAAGTCTGGGGAGGCAGTTTGAGCTAGAAGATGCCTACGTTTCCTTCTACTACCAGGGCATTGAGGATATTGTCCGCTTCGGCGTGGGAACCCAAGCCCCTGCCCGAGGGAGCGTACTGCAGAGCAGCCGGCAGTGCCCCGCTAAGAGACTAAGAGGCTTTTATTGAAAGGCCAGAGAAACACGTAATTCATAACCAGGGAGGAATCAAAGTTGGAGCCCAAAAGGAAGTAAACACAGGAACTGACCACTGAGCAGGCTGACGGGAGGGTGACATTCCAGAACTGGATCTGGAGCGGGATCATTCCAGAACCTATTCGGAGCCTTTTGGAATCTGGCCATGGCACCCTGGGTATGTGACAAATCCAGGAATAGCTTTGTTTTTGCCTCTCACGGAAAGAGTCTTGGACCATCCTTCCAACTTAATCCATGCAGATATGGCGGTTCTAATCAGATCTCACGGCAGTTTTCAATATGTAACTTCACAAGTTGATAGTAAATTCCCCTGGAAGGTAAACGCATGAGAACGGCTAACCAAGTTTGAAACATCCGAACAGAGGATAACCTGCTCACTATC
The DNA here is from genome assembly GCF_006229205.1 of Suricata suricatta. Lineage (NCBI taxonomy): Eukaryota > Metazoa > Chordata > Mammalia > Carnivora > Herpestidae > Suricata > Suricata suricatta. The sequence continues at coordinate 27,290,858 of NC_043716.1, forward strand.
AAATGTGTTACAAAGCAGCAATGATGAAAACAGCATGATATAGGTATAAGAACAGGCAGTTAGACCAGGGGAGTACAATAGAGAATCTAGAAAAAATTGGTATACATATGTAATCCTTAAGTATATGACAAAGATAGCATTTCACATCACTGAGAACAGGACAGGTTTTTAAATAAACCTTTGGGAATGGGTTATGAATTTCATGGAAGGTTTGACTTTAATTCTCTATCTGGTACCATGCCCCAAATAAACCCCAACTGAACTAAAGATCTAAAAATAGAAAGTAGGGGCGCCTGGGTGGCTCAGTCGGTTAAGCATCTGACTTTGGTTCAGCTCATGATCTCACCATTTGTGAGTTCAAGCTCCACGTTGGGCTCTGTGGTGACAGCTCAGAGCCTGGAGCCTGCTTCGGATTCTGTGCCTCTCTCTCTCTCTTTGCCCCTCTCCCACTCACGCTCTGTCTCTCTCTCTCAAAAATAAATAAACATTAAAAAGCTTTTTAAAAAATCTTAGATTTGTTCTTTAAAAAATAAATAAAAATAAAAAGTAAAACTATGAAAGTACTAGAAGAAAATATAGGACTTTTTTGAGCATGACACAAAATGCAGAAGATAGCAAGGAAAGAGTGGCAGTCCTGACTACATGAACAAGCAACAACAACTTCTGTATGATGACAAAAACCACAAACAACTTTAAGAATGGAAGAAAAAAATTTATTTTTAATTAAAAATTTTTAAATGTTTTATTTATTTTTGAGACGGAGAGAGATAGAGCATGAGTGGGGAGGTGCAGACAGAGAGGGAGATACAGAATCAGAAGCAGGCTCCAGGCTTTGAGCTGTCAGTACAGAGCCCGATGTGGGGCTTGAACCCACGAACGTGGTCTCATGACCTGAGCTGAAGTCAGAGGCTTAACCAACTGAGCCACCCAGGTGCCCCGAAAAAAATTTTTTTGTTTATTTATTTTGAGAGCGAGAGAGGGAGAAAGAGCAAGAGTGAGAGAGTGCATGAGCAGGGGAGGGGCAGAAAGAAAGGGTTAGAGAGGATTCGAAGCAGGCTCCATGCTTTTAGCATGGAGCCCGACACGGGGCTCAAACCCATGAACTGTGAGATTATGACCGGAGCTGAAATCAAGAGTTAGATACTCAACCAACCGAGCCACCCAGGCGCCCCTGTAAGAAAATATTTTAAACATATATACTAGACAAAAGAGGAATGTGGGTAACACCCAGAGGGCTGCCACTACAAATCAGTAAGAAAAAGAAATCCCATAGACAAATGAGCAAGGGCAATGAACAGGTAATTCACTGAGGAAGAAATGCACGTGTCAGACAAAGTGGGAAAAGATGAGCACCTTAGCAACAGTTAAAAGGCGAAAGCCTTATGCGATCTGAAGAGAAACCAGAGTATTTAGCAACAGTTAAAACAACACACATGAGGTGTATTCTGCCTGTCAAACTTGGCAAAGGTTAACCAGATTACAGGTACAACTAAGAGTTTGGAAAAAAACAGATAAAAAGGTATACATAGTTGAAACTGAAACTTGCACTATGTTTTTGAAGAATAATTTGGCCACATCAGTCAAATTTAAAACACATCTGCCCAGGGGGTGCCTGGGTGGCTCAGTGGGTTGAGTGACCAACTCTTGATTTCGGCTTAGATCATGATCCCAGGGTCAAGGGATCGAGCCCTGCATCAGGCTCCATGCTGGGCATGGAGACTACTTGAGGTTCTCTCTCTTTCTCTTTGCCCCTTGCTTCCGCTCATGCTCTCTCTCTCTAAAAACAAAACAAAACAAAAACAACAACAAAAAAACCACATTTAAAACACATTTTCCCTTTGACCTAGAAATTGTACTTTTAGGAATTTATCATATGGAAACCTGCCATCAAGAGAGAAGAGATGCATGATTCCTGAGATCAAGAGCTGGGTTAGGATCCTCTGTCTCTTTCTGCCCTTCCCCTGCCGTGCCCCCAAATAAATAAATAAACATTTAAAAAGAGAGAGAGAGAAGTGATGTATGCCCAAGTATATTTACTTAACATAATTGCTTATAGCAAAAACTGCAAGCAACGCATCGAGGTAAGAGAGGTTGGATAAATTACGAGATATCCATACAATAGAAAGCCATTAGAAAGACCAGGGCTGATCTATGTTGTACAGATTGGAATAAGGTCCACAGGAAGCTATTAGTTAAAGAAAAAAGCAAATTGAATATTATATGAAAGGATGAGTCTGTTTTCTAAACAATCAAAAAACCAGCATTTATTTATCTATTTTATTTTTTAATGTTTTTAATTTATTTTTTAGAGACAGAGAGACAGGGCGAGCAGGGGCGGGTCAGAGAGAGGGAGACACAGAATCCGAAGCGGGCTCCAGGCTCTGAGCTGTCAGCACAGAGCCCGACTTGAACTCATGAGCCGTGAGATCATGACCTGTGTTGGAAGTCAGACGTTTAACCAAGTGAGCCACCCGGGTGCCCTAGAGCTCTTTTAAAACCAATGCTGCTCTGAACTGAAAGTGTGTGTACCTCGCACATTCATCTATTGAAATCCTAATCCCCAGTGAGATGGATGTGGAAGTAGGGCCTTGGGAGGTGGTTAGGCCATGAGGGTGGAGCCCTCATGAATGGGATTTGTGCTCTTATAAAAGAGACCCCAGAGCACCGCCCTTTGCCCCACCCATAAGGACTAGGCGAGGACATGCTGAATCTACAAGCACCTTGATCTTGGACTTCCCAGACCCCAGAACTGTCAGAAATAAGTTTCTGTTGTTTGTAAAGTGCCCAGTCTATGGTTTTCTCTTATAGCACCTCAGACAGATTGAGACAGACATGTCTGTTCATTACCGTTTCCTGGAACAGCAGTAGCTCCGTTGCAAAGTTCCCAGGGAAAGAATCCGATTGGCTCACATGGGGTCAGCTGTCCCCTCCCAGCCCGGTCAGCTGCGAGCCGGGAGGGTGGGGGCAGACTGGGCAGGGTGGTGTGACCTGGGCGGACATTTTGCCTCCACTGGGCCTGCTTCTATGTTTCTCTCCCGTGTTTCCTTCCCCGAGTTTATTGACAAACTACCTCATCCAGCCAGGAAGACCATCGTGGAAACAGGGGAAGGGGCCTCGAGGGCAGATGATCTGGGTTTGAATTGACTGTGATTTTGAGGAGGCCCCTCATCTCTGAGTCTGATTCCTCACTTTAGTTAAGGGTTGTGAGGAGAAGACGCCTTATGGACGAAGAGTCTTGGATACACGTCTTGGCACAAAGTAGGCCTTGGATTCGCCTAATCATGAGGTGTGAGCTTGGGTTTCTCATTCAAGGATGTGCCTGCTCCCAGAACATTCTGCCGGGGAGCCCTTGGCGTTGCCACAGCACAGGCCCTGTTCCCACAGAAGCCATTGGCAAAGGCCTCCTCCGTTCCTTCCCAAGCTGGGCTGGCAGGATCAGGCACGTCCCCAGCCTGTGAGGTGCCATCTTCCCCTCCAGGGGCTCCTTGGCTCTTCCCCGCGACCTTGGAGTTCAGCCCCCTGGGCATTTCCTCACAGGCCTAGTCTTCCCACTCAGGCCCATCTCCCTCGCCACAGGCCTCTCCACAAGCCCACTTGGATATGCACTAATACCATTATCTTTCTGAAATTAAAATCAAGCCTCAACCTATAATGTTTCACGGAGAGGGAATTGGGGTTATATATTCCTGCGTCGAGCGGTATTCTATTTCAGTCATAGCATTTAATTATGATTGGTATGTTAGTGCCCACCGGAGCATAACAAATTGTCATTATGTTATTCTGCTGAGTCTAATTTAATTGGCAAGTTGTCACAAAAGCAATTATCCATCATTTATTTTGTTGCCGTAACCACATCTAGAAGAGCACCTGCTGTCTGTGAAGAGAAATGCGCCACAGTCTCTCAGCCCTGGATCCAGGCCACGCATCTGACACAAAGGCATTGCTTCCCCTTCTGATTTAAAAATATGTTCCTCATTTCCTGCTGCGGTCTCACGAATCCTCCTGGGGGAGCCTCCAAGTGCCAAAGGAAATTCATGGGCTGGGAAGCCGCCTCTGGGCCCCCCACCCCCACCCCAAGGGGCTGGGGGTCAGCCCTGCTCGGTCAGGGTGCGGCCAGCGGCAGGAAGGAGGAGCAGGCCCCGTGGAGGTCCGGGGTCTGACTGCGCTGGGCTTTGCTCTGTCAGCTGTTTCAGCTGCCACCTTGGGGACGGATTTATAAATATTTGTTGCTCTTTTCTCCCAAGGCACACCGTGTGCTGGCTCCCTGGGAAAGCGAGATTGTTTGGCCGTTTCACAGAGAGGGGACCCTGAGGCCCTGGGGACTGGAGACTCAAAGTCACGAGGGAAGTCTGAGAAGGAGCAGGATGCGAGTGAAGGTCTCTGGAGTCCAAAGGCTCTTTTCGTTTTCCAGATCAAGCACAGGCAGGCCAGACCAAGGCACCGCTGGGCCTGACGGAGTCCCAGAATGGGCCTCTGTTGCAGCAGCATACAGCTCTGGCCTCCTAAAGGCTAGGCTTCACTGGCCTTATTTATATGGACATATCAGAGGTAGAGGCTAGGTGGTGGGAAAAGAACGGAGGCCAAAGAGAAAAGGGAGGGAAGAGCCAGCAGGCCGCCTGCCCACGTAGAGAGCCTGAGACCGGAACTGCCCAGTCCCCCGGGGGCCTCCGATTCCCAGAGCTTTGGGAGGCCCTGTTAGCCTGTCCCTGCCTGGTTGCCTCCCCATGCTTGGAGCAACGTCCCCCACGCCTCAGCACAGCACGCCCTTCGTGAGTGACGAAGTAGAGGCAGGCAAAGTCTTACTCGTGGATTTTTTTCCTCAAGTGGGAAGACAATCATTCCTAAGGGAGGAAGAGCCTGCAGGTCTGTGTCCTGCGGGCTGAGAGCAGATGGAAAACGACTAACTCTTGTTCTTGCTTCCACGATGCTCTTATTAGCATAGTAAACAAAAGATGCATTAAAAACAAAAACAAAACCAAAACACCCAAACCAGACAAACACACAAAACACCCCACCCACCGTGTTGTAAAGGGAAAAAAAGAATCAGACTTTTAAGGCAACCAGCTTTTCCCTCTGGGGCCAGTTGGCTCCAATTCTCAGGCTACCTCTTTGGGGACATTGGAAAATTACCAGCTTCCTGAACAGAGGCAGATCAGTTCTTGCAAGTCTTAAAGAAAAAAATCTCTCATTGTAATTGCTGACTAAAAATAAACTAGGGATCCGTCAGGTTGCTCCCTCCCAAACCAGCATTATCCCTAAGGAACGGTCTTCATGGCTGTGGATGCTCTTGGCAAGATGTCACTCTTGCCACCAGGAAGGCCACCCCAGCCAGATGTTCAGGGTGTCTGCTCAGGGTGAGAGGTCCCCGTTGAGTGTCTGGGGCCAAAGATCATACAGCTGATAGCGGAGCAGGAAAAGCTTTTATGTGCAAGGAAGAGGCTGTGCGTGAAAGCCCTGCTGGGCGCAGTGGTGACACGCAGTGGTGCTCCATTACAGGCAAGGGCCCCAGTTAGCTGGAACTCTCTGGAATGTAAGTTGGGCTAAATGGGTCAAGGGCCATAAAAATTGTCCATCACCTTTGACGCAGGAAATCTGCTTAGGATAAGCAAATTGTTTCAAAAACAGAAGGCTGGTGCTTGCCTTGGTGTTCTTTTGTAATGGCAAAGACAAAATCTGTGCCGAGAGCAAATTGACCTGGAGCGTGTGGCTCTAAGCCCGTGGATGTTGACGGAGTTTGCTTTATGTTCTCAGGGAGGGGTGGTGAGTCAGTAGTCCTTTGCAATTGCATTAAGGAAGCATTTATTGAGCACCGGCATAGACGGAGCTGAGTTATATGTGGATGCAAATTCGACTGAGATGTGGTCCATCCTGTGTCCGTTTCCTACTGCTGCTGTAACAAAGTACATCCAACTTAGTGGCTTACACAATACAGATTTATCATCTTACAGCTCTGTACGTCAGAAATCTGAACTGTCTCCCTGGGCTAAAATCAAGATGGCTGCACAGCTATTTTCCTCCCCGGAGGCTTTACAGGAGTCTGTGTCCTTGCCCTTTCCAGCCTGTAGAGCCCGCCCGTGCTCCTAGGCTTGTTGGCTTCTTCCTCCACCTTCAAAGCCAGCAACGGTGAGCTGGATCCTTCTCACAGCGTGTCACTCTGACCTTCTCCAGCGGTCACAGCTCCCTCAGACTCCTTGCTGCTTCTCTGTTCCATTTTGAGGGACCCATGTGATTATGTAGGACCCACCCAGATAATCCAGGATAATCTGGTTTGAGGTCCGCTGACTAGCAGCCCTAATTCCCTTTTGCCACGTAATGCAGACGAGTCACAGACTCTGGGGATTCGGATATGGACATCTTTCTGTGTGTGTGTGTGTGTGTGTGTGTGTGTGTGTGTGTGTGTGTAATCCAGAAATTCCTTGCCGGAGCTAGATGCTGTCCAACCCCGGTTTCCTCCTCCTCCTGGCAGAAGCTCTCCTGTCACTCACCTGAGCCTCCCTGCTATCGCATAACCACCAAGTGCTCTTTCCCAGTCCTACCCCGTTGTCCACTGCTGCCCCTGCCTGGTTACCCTTGTTTCTTCTGACTCCCTGCCTGAATCCTATCCACCCTTCACAGCCCGGATCACATTCCACGTCCTCCACGAGTGTCCCGTGTGAGCCCTCACCAGGACTTCTATCATGTTTATGTTCTCAATTACATGCTATGCTCCTGAAGGGCAATCACTTTCAGGCACTACTAGCTCCGTTTTAGTGTGTTATTGTGCCTCAGCTAGCTTTTAGCCACTCTGATATCAGGGGTCATGTGTTATAATTCTTCCATGATCCCCCTGGCACCTGGCATTGTGGTGCCATGGAAAAGTTTGCCAAATTGGTTTAAGCTAGCTGGACAAACAGAACTCATGAAGGTGCTGGACCCTAAGAATGGACATGTCCTCCAAAGGAGTCCTGCTCTATTTTTTTTTAATGCTTATTTATTTTTGACACAGAGGGAGAGCATGAGCAAGGAAGGGGCAGAGAGAGAGGGAGACAGTGAATCAGAAGCAAGCTCTGCACTGTCAGCACAGAGCCCGATGTGGGGCTCAAACTCACGAACTGCAAGATAATGACCTGAGCTGAAATGAAGAGTCAGACGCTTAGCCGACTGAGCCCCCAGGCAGCCCAGGAAGTCCTGCTCTAAAGGCCATCAGTCTGGAGGCAGGGGACGGACAGGCTGACGAGTGGGTTATGATACAATGTGACAAGAGCTAGAAGAGAACCACACTTAGGAGAGGCATCTAGGGCAGCTGGTGGGTGGATCAAGGAAGGCTTTTCAGAGGAGGTGACGTTTGAGCTGAGTTTTGAGAAACGAGTAGGAGTGAGCTAGATAAAGGGATATGGGAGAAGGACTCTATTCCAAGACGGAGAGGAGCATTAAAAGCAGAACAAAGAGGGGCACCTCACCTGGCAGGCTCCGTCGGTAGAGCATGTGACCCTGATCTCAGGGTTGTGAATTCGGGTCCCACGTTGGGTGCAGAGATTATTTTAAAATAAAATCCTAAGAAAAGCAGAACAAAGAGATTCATTGAATTCTGGAAAAGTTACTCACCTCTCTCTGCCAGATATAAGAGTATTATAGAGGGGCGCCTGGGTGGCTCAGTCGGTTGAGTAGCTGACTTTGGCTCAGGTCATGATCTCCCGTTTCGCAGGTTCAGGCCCCCCATCAAGCTGTGTGCTGACAGCTTGCTCAGAGCCTAGAGCCTGCTTCAGATTCTGTGTCTCCCCCTCTCTCTGCCCCTACCCCGTTCATGCTCTGTCTCTGTCTCTCAATAATAAATAAATGTAAAAAAAGAAAGAGTATTATAGATGCAAAATTCTGTCGACTTGGTTTTCCTAGCCTCCTGGCACAAACTCATCCTCTGATCACTTGAGTCTCCTCTCAATGGACCTTTGTCCATTGACTTGGAAGAAACGGTGGAAGCTGATATTCACAAGTAAAACCAACAGAGAATGGACAAAAATGATTGAGTCGTACTAAGTCAAAACACTAACAATGATAATACCTGTGACAGACAATAAATAATATTGTGAATGTATAACCTGATAAGGAAAAGGCAAAGCTTAAAAATAACGGAGAAAGGATATGAACAGGCACTCAACAGGTGAGAGAATACAGATGACCAACCAGCGGATGAAAAGACACGCAACTCTATTTGTAATCAGGGAAACACAAAACAAAACAACAATTAGTACGGGTTTCACTCATCAGATTGGCAAAAATTAGATTGGTAACATTCACTGTTGTCAAATGTGTGGGTAAACAGAAACTGCTAACAGGTTTAGCAATGTGAATTGCTAAACCTTTTTGAAAAAGTAATCTCAAGGTGACTTTTAGAAGTAACAATGAGCACATCATTTGGCTCCAATTTTGAGAATGTATCTTACAGAAATGATAATATTAGTATGAAGATATAGAAGACATATATAGTATATAATAAAACATACAATATTGTATATATACAATAAGATATATAGATACATATGCTCACAAAAGATTGACCCTATTTATAGTAGCAAAAGCTGGGTACAATCAGAATTGTCCATCAAACAAAGGCATCATTTAAATGAAAGTAATTGCTCAGGTCTTTTTTTTTTGAATGCCATGATTATTATCATAGAACAGTTTCATGTTTTTAATGTTTTTTTAAAATTTATTTTTGAGAGACAGAGTGAGCAGGGAGGGTTAGAGAGAGAGGAAGGTACAGAATCTGAAGCAGGCTCCAGGCTCTGAGCGGTCAGCATAAAACCCAATGCGGGGCTCAAACTCACAAACCGTGAGATCATGACCTGAGCTGAAGTCAGACGCTTAACCAATTGAGCCACCCAGGCGCCCCTCCTAGAATGGTTTCAGTACAAATACTGGTTTATGTTAAAAGAGAGAGAGAGAGAGAGAGAGAGAGAGAGAGAGAGAGAGAGAGAGAGAGAACTGTCTATCAACAGAGGAATGTTGGATAAATTATGGTCTTTTTTGTTTTATTTATTTAATTATTTGGCGAGGAGGGGGAGAGAAAGAGAGAGAGGGAGACAAAGAGGTGGGGAGAGAGAGGGAGAAAGAATCTTAGGCAAGCTCCGTGCTGTCATCACAGGGCCCCAGCAGGCAGGGCTCTGTCTCAAGCGGGGCTTGAGCTCACCAGAAGTGGGACTCCTGCTCAGGAACCCTGAGATCATGACCTGAGCCCGTCAGATGCTTAACCAACTGAGCCATCCAGGCGCCCCTGTTTTATACTTTTTATCTTTTGTTTTTTAATAATTTACTGTCAAGTTGGTTTCCATATAACACCCTCCTCCTTTACCACCACCTCCCTTCCTCCTCCCCAAGACCCTCCTTTTTATCTTTTTTTAAAATTAATTAATTTCTTTAAAATTTTTTAAAAAATAGTTTATTGTCATATTGGTTTCCATACAACATCCAGTGCTCTTCCCCACAAGGGCCCTCCTCCATCACCCCCACCTCTTTTCCCCCCTCCCCCTTCCCCTTCAACTCTCAGTTCATTTTCAGTATTCAATGGTCTCTCAAGTTTTGCGTCTCTCTCTCTCTCCCCAACTCTCTTTCCCTCTTCCCCTCCCCCTGGTCCTCCATTAGGTTTCTCCTGTTTTCCTGTTAGACCTATGAGTGCAAACATATGGTATCTGTCCTTCTCTGCCTGACTTATTTCGCTTAGCATGACACCCTCAAGGTCCATCCACTTTCCTACAAATGGCCAGATTTCATTCTTCCTCATTGCCATGTAGTACTCCATTGTGTATATATACCACATCTTCCTGATCCACTCATCAGGTGATGGACATTTAGGCTTTTTCCATGTTTTGGCTATTGTTGACATTGCTGCTATGAACATTGGGGTACATGTGCTCCTACGCATCAGCACTTCTGTATCCCTTGGGTAAATCCCTAGCAGTGCTACTGCTGGGTCATAAGGGCGTTCTATGGATAGTTTTTTGAGAAATCTCCACACTGTTTTCCAGAGTGGCTGCACTAGTTTACATTGCCACCGACAGTGTAGGAGGGGGCCCGTCTCTCCACACCCTCGCCTGCATCTATATTGATTTGTTCATTTTAGCCACTCTGACTGGCGTGAGGTGGTATCTCAGTGTGGTTT
>NC_043716.1:27301092-27306209 GCF_006229205.1 Suricata suricatta
TACTGAATTCATTAATCAGTTCTAGAAGGCTTCTGGTGGAGTCAATTGGGTTTTCCATGTAGAGTATCATGTCATCTGCAAAAAGTGAAAGTTTGACTTCTTCTTTGCCAATTCTGATGCCTTTTATTTCCTTTTGTTGTCTGCTTTTTATCTTTGAGGTCAGACTCAGGCAATTTAGCTCAATGACCTCTCACACTCTATTTGTTCACTTTGGTGTTTTCCCTTTCCTCTTAGCCAGTGAGGGGAGGAGGTGAATCTTGAGGTATGCGGGTAGCAAACATGGAACAAAAATGAGATAAGATTATATCGATAATCATTACATAAATTATAGTATTTACAGAACATTATGGAGGTATTAAAAAGTTAATTAGATCCTTATGTGTTGATGTGGAGAACTCTCCACAATTCCAGGAGATCGCGTTAAGTGGTAAGAGTGGTGCCGAAGCAGGTGGGCAGGGGGAGGGCCCATCAACGCAGTGGTTATGTTGGCTGACGTGATCGCCAACTGTATACTTGTATACTATATACTTCAGGGTGTTAGCACTGATGACCTCCACTGACTAGAACAGGAGGGGAGACAGTAACTTAAAATACATTTTGTATTGTTTGACTTGTGATGGTGGGCACCAACTATTTTTATAATTGCAAACATTAATAACCCTTTTAAAAAAAAAAGCACCTAGGCAGCAGCTCAGCGGTGGCCTCCCGGATAAGAAAAGGGGATGAGGGATGATCCGCATGCAAGTTCCCGAGTGCAGGCCTTTTGTCCCTCCCAGGCCTCTCTTCTATTCAAATGAGCTAATTAAACAAATGTGAGATAGCTTTCATTTCCTTGGTTAAGTGCCTTAGATCCTGGGATAAAAACAGCGTCATTTACATTTGTAGTGACCCTCTCTTTATATCCGTGAACTCCAATAATAAATTAATTAGAGCCATTCAGCCCGAACCCGCCTCCCTGAGGATGGCCTTTCTTTGCGTGCGGGTGTCTGTCTGAATGGGGCTCAGGGCGAGATGTCTCCTTAACGCTTCTACTCGGGGGCAGCAGGGGGAGCCCCGTGTCGGGCCCCCGCGCATCTGAAGTTGTCTGTGTACTGCGCTCACGTCTCCGAGCCCAAACTACTCGACTATCTGCCTGATTGACCAAGGAGAAGCCATTTGCATCCAGCTTCCGGCTTCTAGGCCCCGCCAGCGGCGGAAACCCTTTCTTCGGAGTCTGAGCGACTGCAGAGGTCAATGTCCCAGGGTCACCATGGCAACTCCCTTCAGGGGAAGAGGGAGGGGGCGGAGGAAAAGAGTCAGAAACTTACCAGGGGGCCCCAGGAGAAAGCCACTTTCGGTGAGAGGGATTTCAAAGTCTCAATTATTGGGCTGGTATACAGGGCACTCACTGCTTTATATAGGATACATTATTTCTGGAAAATTTGCTCTGGGTCAAATTTTTGAGTAACATTTTGTAATTTTATTTTGAGCGCGACTGGAGTTCCCTGTATTTAGAACCCTGGTGTGCAGTCTTTTGTAAGGTGAATGAAAACACCAATTATTCTTTTGGTGCGAGCATAGATGTTCAGATTCAAGTTGTTTTGAAGGTGGACACACCACTTTCCTTGGGTTTTTGGACCGTCGTGTGGGTGAGTTGGGGAGAAGCCTCCTCTGAGCGATGTGCTGGGTGGTGTTTGGATGCCAGCTACCAAAAGAAGAGCCTGGGCCAAAGATACCGGTGCCAGTGATTTTAAGTCGGCTGTCGGAAGAAATCTGTAGGGGAAGGGGAGAGGCAGGATAGGGAAGAGAAGAAACCAAGCAAAGGTGAGGCTTCCGGTTCCGGCTGCAGCCTGATCCCGTGGGGAGCAGTGGAGCACAAGTCACTCTTCAGAGCTTTACTGCCTAGAATCAAAATCGCCAGGTGTTTATGTTCTCAAATCAGTCAGTTATTGGGTATGGGCTGCCGAGGGGAAAGTGTGAAATTCCCAGAGTGAAGCGGCTTTGGTGCCCAAGGCCAATTCTCGAAATTGTGGAAGCTGTAGTAGGGAAGTACCCCGCGCAGGCAGTGGGCACGCAGAGCTGGTGAGAGGGAGCCCAGAGGCTCCAGAAGGGGGTTCACTGGGGTGCACTGCAGATGCCAGGTGTGGGAGACAAATGGTTCAACCTTAACTAGAAAGCAGTGAAATGAATTCGCTTCCCAGAACAACCTATTGATCAGTGTTGGAGGGGAAAGATGATAGTACACTTAGGTGGATGGCTGTTATTTGGAGGAATAGCTCCAGGAGCAGATCTCAGGGCTCTACCTGGGGCCTGAATTACAAAAGGTTTACCCTAAACTGAGAGGAAAGGTACTAGAACAAAAAGAAAACGTTGAAAAGGAAGACTCTACTGAATGGATACCTCTAAGATTAAAAATTAAAAAGATAAATGTAAATGTCATGTGAAGTTAATTTTATTGTGGTTATTCATACCACGGAATATTACATGGCCACTAAAAATAATGTTGAATAATAACAAGAACATCACAATGTTTGTGATTATTCGGTTATAAAAGGATGTTACAGTATTCATGGAAAGCATTTTGAAAGATGTTCTAAAAGGGCAATGCTGTTTATCTCTCTGGAAGTGGCACTTTGCTTGATTTTTATTCTTCTGTTTTTGCTCTTCTCTATTACTACTTATTTAAAACTTGGAATTTGTAGGGAAAAAAGCAGTCACGGGTATTTTTGGTTGGTGTCTTTGGATTTTTGTGTTAGCCATACGGGGTAAACATAGCTTAAATACAGAAGGCATTAACAATCCTAAATCTGGGGCGCCTGGGTGGCTCAGTCAGTTGAGTGTCTGACTTCGGCTCAAGTCATGATCTCATGGTTCGTGGGTTCGAGCCCTGCGTCGGGCTCTGGGCTGACAGCTAGTTCAGAGCCTGGAGCCTGTCTTCGGAATCTGTCTCCCTCTCTCTGTGACCCTCCCCTGCTCATGCTCTCTCTCTCAAAACAACAACAACAACAACAACAAAGCCCTCTAAATCTGAATGCATCTAGTAATAGAGTTTCAAAATACATGAATCAAAAACTTATAGAAGTGATAAATGGCAATGCTCAGGATAGAAAAATCACAGAAAATCAGTAAGGCTCTAGAAATCTGAACAACACTGTCAACCAATAAACCTAATTGGTATTTGTAGAACATTACCTTGAACACTGGCAGAATAGTCTTCTTTTCAACTGCACAGGGCTCTCCACAGAGATAGAGCATATGCTAAGCAAGAAAACAAGAATCATTAACTAAAGAAATGGACAATATAGGATATATCCTCGAGTCAAAGAAGAAATCACAAATATTTTGAAGTGGGTGATAATGGAAGCAACATGTCAGACTATCGAGGATGCAACTAAAACAAAGCTCAGAGAAACATTTAGAGCTTTAAATGCTTATATTAGAAAAGAAGAAAGGTTTAAAATGAAGGACTCAGGTCTCCACTTTAGGAAGAAACAGAAAAGCAAAATAAACTCAAAATAATAAAAGGAAGAAATTATAAAGATTAGTTCAGAAATAAATGCAATGGAAAACAAACAGTACAGAGAATTAGTGGAAACAAAAGATATTTTAAAAAGTAATGAATAAAAGTGATAAACCCATAGCTAGGATAATCAAGAAAAAAAATGAGGAAGAACCAAATTACCAATATCAAGAATTAAAGAGGAGATTTCACTATATAGCCTACAGACATTAAAGAGATATTAAGGAAATAATATAAACAATTTTATGCCAACAAATTCAACAACTTAAGAGATTTACAAATTTCTTCAAAGAGGCAAATTACCAGAACTGACTCAAAATAACCTTATTTTTATTAAAGAAGTTAAATTTATAATTTGAAAAACCTTATAAAGAAAACTCAAGGGGGTGCCTGGGTGGCTCAGTCAGTTAAGCATCTAACTCTTGATTTTGGCTCAGATCCTCAAGTTGTGATATCACGACTGTGAGATTGAGCCCTGTGTCTGATTCTGCACAGAGCATGGAGCCTGCTTGGGATTCTCTCTCCTCTCTCTCTCTCTCTCTCTCTCTCTCTCTCTCCCCAAATAATAAACATTAAAAAAAAAAACCAAAGAAAATTCAAGGCCCACATGATATCATTGGTGAATTATACCAAACGGTAAGGAAGAAATAATACTAATCGTATAAAAATGTTTTCCAAAAATAGAGAAGACTTCACAACTCACTTTATGAAGATAGTATTACCTGATACCCAAACCAACAACATTATAAGCAAAGAAAACCATAGAATAGCATCCCTCATGAACACAAATGCAAACATTCTTAACAAAACTTTAAGAAATCAAATCCAGAAATATGTAAAAAGGATAATGCATCATGTCCTAATGCAGCTATTTCCAGAAAAGCATGGTTGGTTTAAAATTCAAAAATCAATTAGTGTAATTAATTTTCTTAATAGAGTGAAGGAGAAAAACGACATGGTCATCTCAATAGAAAAATGTATTTGACAGAACTCCCCCATTTATGATAGGTACTCTCAGGAGACAATGAATAGAAGGAAACTTCTTCAACTTGACCAAAGTCACCTAAGAAAAACCTACAGCTGGGGCACCTGGGTGGCTCAGCTGGCTAAGCATTGGACTCTTGATTTCTGCTTAGGTCATGGTCTCATGGTGTGTGGGATCGAGCCCTGCGTTGGGCTCTTCACTGAAGGCACAGAGCTGGCTTGGGATTCTCGGTCTCCCTCTCTCTCTGTGCCTCCCCAGCTTGCACACAACTGCTCTCTCACTCTCTCTCTCAAAATAAGTAAAAGCTTAAAAAAAAAACCAACCCAATAGCTAACATCATACTTAATGGTGAAATATTGAATATTTTCTCCCCAAGACTGGGAAAAAGGCAAGTGAATGCTCTCACCACGTCACAACTGGCGATTCTAACAGATGCAAAGGGCAAAACCAACGAACAAACAAAAGGAAAAACATGTAAACAGAAAAGTAGAAACGATGCTATCTTGGTTCACAGATGACATGGCTTTTTAACATAGAAAATCCAAAGGAAAGTTATGAGAATTGAGAAGTGAGTTTAGAAAAATTTCAGGATACAAGGCCTATTATGAACAAAAATCAGTTCTATTTTTTCCA
>NC_043716.1:27306309-27449768 GCF_006229205.1 Suricata suricatta
GCCTTGACTTTGGGCTTGGCAGCCTCCAGAACTGCGAGAAATAAATTTCTGTTGTTTCAGCCACCCCCTCTGTGGTGCTTTGTTATGGCGCCTGAGCAGACTAACACAATGTTCATGGATCAGAAGACTCAATCGTGCTGAGATGTCAGTTCGGTGCGCCTGGCTGGCTCAGCCAGTAGAGCATGCAACTCTCGGTTTCAGGGTCGTAAGTTCAAGCCCCATGTTGGGTGTGGAGCCTGCTTTAAAAAAAAATAAAAAAGATGTCAGTTCAACCTAGATTGACCTAGAGATTCAACACCGTTCCAATTAAAATACCAGAAGGCATTTTTATTGAAATTGGCAAGCGATTTCTAAAATTTACATGAAAATTCAAAGGACCTAGCAGGGCCAAAACAACAGGGGAAAACAGCAAAGTTGGAAAACTTATCCTACCTGATTTCAAGACCTTATGGAGACAGCGTGGTCCTGGTGTGTTGATAACTCTACAGTTCAATGGAACCAAATAGAAAGCTCAGAACTAGACCAACACATATTGGACCAACTGATTCTCAGTGAAGCTGTCAAAGCCTGTTAAAAATGAGAACTTTTTGTCCACTAAATGCTACCAGCAAGAGAGTGTAAGTCACAATCCAGTCAGGAAGCAGAAATTATACCAATAATACGAACAGGGACATTTACTATAAAGAAATACAATATAAAGAAAAAGAAAAAGGTGACTTAATGTTTAAAAAGGTAAAGGAAAGTGCTAAGATATAATAAAGATAGTAATTGGAGGGAGTGAGGAAGTGCAGTTCCCCCAGGGCTGAGGGAAAAGTGAACAAGGAAGGAGCTTAAAAACCTAGGGGCACCCCACTGGCTCAGTCAGGGGAGTGTGTGGCTCTGGATCTTGGGGTTGTGGGTTCAAGCCCCACATTGGGTGTAGAAATTATTTAAAAATAAAATCTTTTTAAAAAATCTTAGAAGGAGAGCCCTGTAAGGCTAAAATCAGATCTCTGGAGGTGGGGGTTGGGGTGGACATGGCTGCTTCAAGAACACCAGTCTGCTCCTGCAATAACAAAGGCTGGAAAGAACTGGCCACTGCGGTAAACACGCCAGGGTCTCACGCACTGCTCCACTGGGGGCTCCGGGCAAAAATGTAACAGCAGCAGAAAAACGGTAACTCTTCGCCTTCCAGCCTTGCAGTGAGCCTCCGGTATCTTCTGCTGACACAACATAGCATCAAGCCAGCTGGCAGAGGAGAAATGCCATCTTCGGAGTCCGGCTGCAGAATCACAAAGCAGAGCAGAGCAATCACAAAGGTGGTAGATTTACAACTGGGAGGAAAGTGAACAGGCAGACCACAGAGAGGGGAAGAGAGTCTTTGTCACAAGTCCGCTGTCAAAGGAGTCGTATACAGAACATATAAGGCACTCCTACAGATCAACACAGGCAAAAGATGGACAACCCAATAGAAAATAGGCAAAAGATGTGTACCGGTACATTACAAAAGAAAATTTCTCAGTAGTCAATAAGTATATTAAAATGTCATCCTGGAAATATAAATTAAACTACAATGTGGTACTATTACACACCCACATGAATGGCTAAAATGGAGGAGATCCTATATTGACTATATATCCAGTGACTTTGGTAAATTACTTATTCATCCTAATAGTTCTTCTCTGTTTGTTTGGGGTTTCTATGTACCCAATTACGCTGTCTGTGAATAATGACAGCATGCTTTATGGATTTTGAAGTTCTGTTGTTAGCTGGACCAATATTTATGATTATGCATTTGCTCCTTTATTATTATGGAATGACCCTTACCCCTGGTAAAATTCCTCCCCTAAAATTTGTCTGACATTTTATAGCAACTCCCGCATTCTGTTGCTTCATGTTGGTAAGATAGATCTTCTTCCATGCTTTTGCTTTTGACCCCTTTGTTCTTTAAAAATTTTTTAATGTTTATGTATTTTTGAGAGAGGGAGAAAGAGCACGAGTGGGGGAGGAGCACAGAGAGAAGGAGACAGAGGATCTGAAGCAGGCTCTGCGCGGACAGCAGAGAGCCCAATGCAGGGCTCGAACTCACGAACTGTGAAATCATGACCTGAAAAAGTCAGACATTCAACCAACTGAGCCACCCAGATGCCCCAACACATTTGTTCTATTTATTTATTATTTATTCTGAGAGAGAGAGAGCACACATGAGCGGGGGAGGGGCAGAGAGAGGGAAGGAAGAATCCGACGGGGCTCAAACTCACAAACCATGAGATCATGACTTGAGAGCCAAGATCAAGTGTTAGACACAACAGACTGAGCCACCCAGGCATTCTGTGTTCTTTATATTTAAAGTGGATTCCTTGTAGAGAGCATATTGCTGTGTCTTGCTTTCTTATCCAATCTGACAGTGTCTGCCTTTTGATTGGGGTACCTATTGATGTGGTTAGATTTAAAAATACTGTTTTTCTATTTGTTTTCTCTTTGTGCCATCTAGTCTTTGTTCCTTCCCCCTCTCTTCCTTTTTGTATTCTTTTTATGATTTCATTTTATCACCTTTATTTACTTATTAGCTGATCCTCTTTGTTCCCTTAGTGGTCGCATTAGGATTTATAATGTAGACATTTAACTTATCACAGTCTGTCTTATACCACTAGCCTTCCATGTCTCCCCTCCTGTCATACGTATTACTTCTATACATTTCCTTTAATCTATCAATTACATTTTAAGGAGATATAAATAATTTAATAAAATAAGACTTTATGTTTACTCATATATTTACTATTTCTGGGGCTCTTTCTTTATGTAAATCCAAATTTTCTTTTGTTTCCTTTTTTTTCTTTTTCTTTCCTTCTTTCCCTTTCTGTCTTTCTTTTTCTTTCTTTCTTTTGTTCATTTTTTCAATCTATTTCCTTGCTTCTTTCCTTCCTTCCTTCCTTTCTGTAGGCTTTACATCCAGCACGGAGCCCATCATGAACTCACGACCCTGGGATCAAAACCTGAACTAATATCAAGAGCCAGATGCTTAACTGACTGGCCACCCAGGCGCCCCTCCAAATTTTCTTTAGACGTAATTGTCATTCTGACTGAAAGATGTACTTGAAGATTTCATTGTACTAGTGGTTTGCTGGTGATGACTTCTCTCAGCTTTCATATGTCTAAAAAGGTCCTTATTTTGCTTTCATTTTTGAGAGTTTTTCTCTGTGTGTAGAAACTTAGGCTGGTAGTGTTTTTCCCCAGATGTCTCTCCACTATCTTCTCATTTGCATCGCTTATGATGAGAAGTCTGCTGTCATTCTTATCATCATTCTTCTGTCTGTGTCTTTTTTTCTCTGGCTGCTTTAAAGATTTTTCTTTATTGCTGGTTTTAAGTATTGTGATTATGATATGGCTCAATGTAGTTTTCTTCATGTTTCTTGTTCTTGGGTTTGTATCTGTGGGTTTATAATTTTCATCAAATTTGGAAAAATCTTAACTATTTCTTCTTCAAACTGTTTTGTCCCTCTCTTTCTCCTCTTCTTGAATTCCAGTTAAACACATATTTGAAGTTATGTCACAGAGCACTGATACAGTTTTTGTTATTATATCATCAAGTTCATTACTTGTTTTCTTCTGCAGTCAGCACACCCGCATTTATTTTTCATCTCTAGAAGTTCAACTTGGGTCTTACTAAGTATTTTTGATGTCTATCCTTATCATGATCACATTTTGTTTTACCTTCTTGGACATATGAGGTGATAGTTACTTAAATACCATCTACTAATTCTATCAGTTGTGTTATTTCTGGATTTGTTTCTGGTGCTTGGTGTTTCTCTTGGTTGTGGATCATATGTTCCTGCTTCTTTTTGTGTTTGGTTATTTTTGAGTTCTTCTCTCTCCTGTGCCCAAATTTGATTCCCCAACATTTCAACCTGTTGATCCTAATTCTGTTTTTTAGAATTAAGTAAACTCCATGTTATTGGTGCATGCAGCACCTCTCTTCATTGCACTTCTCAACCTTTTAAATGCCACATTCCCTTGTGTGATCGTTTGCTCAATGTCTGCCATCCTCATCAGACTCACTCTGTGATACATATGGTTCTAGGAATAACCCCAGGCACCAGTCTATCCCAGCGAGGCACCCAGGCCTTGGGCACCGGTGCTCCTCGATACATATTTGTTGATAAATCAGTGAATGAATGCTTGGATTTAATGACTGGCACCTGTTAAGACTGCCACTCTGCTACCTGCTCTAAATTTGGATTTTGTAGTTTCAGAATTTAGCTCTTTGTCTTGAGATGTGACAATCGGTCACAAGTATCTGGATCCTGATTCAAGTAAACAAACAAACAAAAAATGTATGAGACGATCAGGAAAAGTTAAACCTTGCCTGGATATTTGATCATATTGAGGAATTATTATTAGCTTTTTTGAGGTTGAGCATGGTCTAGTGACAATGATTTGTTTTGTTCTGTTTTGTTTTGTTTTAGACAGAGAGAGAGTAGGGGAAGGGCAGAAGGCAAGGGAGAGATGGTCTTAAGCAGGCTCCACACCCAGTGCAGAGCAGATGTGGGGCTCGATCCCATCATTCTGGGATCATGACCTGAGCCGAAATTGAGAGTTGGATGCTTAATCAACTGTGCCATCCAGGCATCCTTAGTGACAATGATTTTAAAAGGACTTTATTATATATACATATATACACACACACACACACACACACACACACACACATACATATGGATGAAATTGTGTAATGTTTGGATTTGCTTTGAAATAATTGATGGGGAAGGAGAAATGATGGGAGTGCAGATGAAATAAGATTGGCCATGAGTTAATAATCATTGACTCTAGGAAAAAGATATATAGGGCTTATTATACTCCAAAATGTTCTCTTATAAAAATTTATTTTAGCTCTCAGCATGGATCCACTGCGTTGGTGAAGTCTGTGAGCCTGAGCTTATAAGCCCGTAATAATAATAAAGCCCTTTGCTTTTGCATGCGTAAAAAAAAAAATTATTAAAAAAAATCCAGGGTTGCCTGGGTGGCTCTGTTGGTTGAGCATCCAACTCTTGATTTTGGCTCAGGTCGTGATCTCACGGTTGGTTAGGACCCAGCTCCACAATGGGCTCTGTGTTGACATCGTGAAGCCTGCTTGGGATTCTCTCTCACCCTCTCTCTGTCCCTCCCCTGCTCACACTTGCTCTCTCTCTCTCAAAATAATAAAAAAATCCATCTGTCTGACTGGCTGAACAAAAGGCGCTTGGACAGAGGTGGGATGGGTATTCAGGATGGAAAGGCTTTGAGTTGGGTGGAAGTCAGAGGGTTCATTGACCCAGGACCCTCCAAGCCACCTAGAGGCTGCCAAACCAGGGGTGTCTCTGACACAGTGAGTGGCTTCTGAAGGCTGCCCCCGTTCTGTTGTTTGCTTCTTTATGTATTTGTTAACCAGTCCCTTTCATTCTCCTAAACAGAGCAGCCATACTTAAAGGCTAACTCAAACAGTCTGTAAAAAGGTGCCCTTTAGCAATAATCTTCGTCGCCTGATGCTTACTCACGCCAGGGTCCCAGATGACTTGCTGATTGTTCTTCGACAGAGGGCGTCAGCAATTTGAAACGGGAGCTCAGAGCAGGGACTCAGGTGCCACCAATGGAGCTTCTGGTCTCTTACCTAGTTACTCCCGACAGTTTTAGGATTCAAGATGTGAACGCCCCTTTTCGCAGGGGCTGCTGGGAGGGGACTTCTGAGCAGTTACTGAAGCCCCTCCCACGGAGGCCCCTCCCACGGAGACCTCTCCCACTGAGGCCCCACCCAGGCCCCTCCCATTGTTCTCCCCTCACCTGCCTTGATGCCGACCTGGGGGGAGTGATTTCTCTGCTCAGACCCTCCCTCCTCTCCATTTCTGCAGTACCCGCGTATCAGTTTTCTGCGGGCTGCTGGCCCAGAACAGAGAAGGCCCATGCTTCTGTAAGATCTGACCAGGACAACTCAGTGTTTTAGGCAAATGAGGTCATCCAATGGAAAATTTTATCTTAACTTCCTCTGTGTCCGTGTAAACAGCAGTCTATATTTAGTGGTGTATATCATAATTGCTTCTGTTTCCGCCCCCCCCATATCCTCCTTGTATGGAGGTGAAAGCTAAGAGGATGTGGGCATTTTGAGGGAGCAGAGATGTGTTAATATGCTCGGAATAGCAGAATTTTAACACTACTAGGCCAAATGATACAATGAAAAAAAATTTTTGGAAAAATAGTTTCCATGTAAAACTTTTCATTTAGATGTTAAAGCAAAAACTCATAATGGGTTCTCTGATTTGAAGGCCAATAATTCGTTTTTTTAAAATTTTCTTTTTAATGTTTTATTTATTTTTGTGAGAGAGAGACAGCGTGAGCAGGGGAGGGTCAGAGAGACAGGGAGACACAGAATTGGTAGACAAGCTCCAGGCTCTGAGCTGTCAGCACAGAGCCCGACACAGGACTCGAACCCACAAACCGTGAGATCATGACCTGAGCCGAAGCCGGAAGCTTAACCGACTGAGCCACCCAGGCGCCACTAATTATTTTCCACTGTAAAAATGAAACATTCCATTTACAATATCTTGAAAAATACACACCCACACCCACCCACCCACACACACACAGAACCTGAAAAACCTAGCCATGGCTTTTTTGGATCTCATCACCCAAACACAAGCGTGAATACATTTTTGTCTGTTTTATTCCACTAGTTAAAAATTTTTTTAATGTTTATTTTTGAGAGATAGAAAGACAGAGCACAAGTAGGGGAAGGGCAGAGAGAGAGGGAGACACAGAATCTGAGGCAGGCTCCAGGCTCTGAGCTGTCAGCACAGAGCCCGACACTGGGCTTGAACTCCTGAACTGCGAGATCATGATGTGAGCCGAAGTCAGATGCTTAACTGTCTGAGCCACCCAGGCGTGCCATATTCCACTAGTTTTTAAAACCCACAGTCCCCATCATCTTGTGGCGGTGGCTGAAAGTCACTATCATTTCCAGGCTTGTTGCAAATGCTTCTGTGCTGCCCTGTGTTCTTCATAAGAGGCGCGCTGCCAGCCGGGTCCCAGAAGATGCCCTCATTGCTCTCTCTCTTCCCCTATAAACAGGCAGAAGACTTGTTTCCATTTCCTCTGTTCTGTTTTTGCTATTATAAATAACTCCATAGCAAACATCTTTTTCTGTGTTTGGAGTAATTGTTTTAGGCTCCAACTCCAGAAATGAGATTTCTGAGTCAAAGCTGATGGATATTTTTATGGCTCCTGACTCATTGAGCCAATTTGCTTTTCAAAGATTTTGCATGAATTTGCACTCCCACAGGAGTCCTGATTGAGTCTTTAAATTTTGAGTGACATTGTGCCATGCACCACACTTTCTAGAGTAAATATTTTCCTGCCCAGATATACACTTGAAAGATTCTGACGCCTGTGACAACATCCCCTCCTATTTCAAACATTCTGGTTCTTTCTGAATGACGTAAAGCAGTCTTAATAAATGTTGCAAATGTTTGTAGTCTGCCCTTGTTTTCCTCCCAATCTGGTCTAAGGCCATCAGTTGTAATTCTTGTCTTTCTTCCTGGGGACCTAACGGTCCTGCAACAATTCAGAAACCAACTGTCCATGTTGGACCCTGCGCGGTCCCACATCAGCCCCACAGTGGCCATGTTCAAGTTCCCTCTAACGCTTGTCAGAGTCTGGTGGATCTGGGGGGATTAGCACTGAGTAAGGGGTTAAGAGTTCGCTCTAGTTCCCAGGGCGGCTAATTCACCATCCATATCCCCCTAGGAGAAGAGATGAAGTTGTTTTCAGGTTTGGCCAAGTTCAACTCCACCTGGAAGGAGGGAGACACCCTCTCACCCACCCCTTGCTTCTTTTGATACTGAGAGAGAAAGAAAAAAGAGAGATTAAAATATTTACAAGTATCTGATCTTCCCTCCTCTCTGAGAGGCATGTAATAGAGAAAAGCAGACAGAACATCTGTGAGCATTTAGGGACCGGAAAAAGAAACAAGCAGGTTTCAGCCGGAGCCCATCAGGTGGTGGGCAGCGCCCGCTGGGGGGGTGGAGTTTCTATCCTGATGGTATCACGAGTTCTGGCCTCAGGGGCTGTGGATGCAGGGCTGATGTGGGGCTGAGGGAGGGACCCTCGATTTTAACTCGACTTACTTTGAGAGTGAGTTAAAGTCTTGTGGCAAAAAGTTCTTCCGGGGCCGTAATGTGGGGGGTCTTGAAAACACTAGAAAAATGAAGCTGGGAAAGGCCAGGGTGCAGCCGGGCCTGGGAAGGGAGGCCGTACCGCACAGTGATAGCTCTTTGAGGGAGCACAGTGCATCAGGGTAGAGGCTGGGAAATAAATGACACTGATGATGACGATGGCAGGGATTGCCATGATGTAATGACCATGGCCGACATTTCTCGAGCGGTATTTATGTCCTCGGCATCGTCTAAAACGCTTTATGTAGATTACCTGTTTACTCCTCACTACAGGCAGGCCTATGCAGAAATGACTACTTTTGCCCCAATTTGTGGATAACTGAGGCACAGAGAGAGTGTGTGATGGGCTGACAGACTGGGTCTCTGAATAAACGTGGGACAGCTAGATGACTGGAGCTTGAAGGCATGGGAGAGAACGGAGGAAGGGATGGGGGGGGGTCTTTCTGGGCATCCAGTCATCCAGGCCTCAGATCTGGGAGTCCCCCTGGACCTCGCCTCTGCTTCCCCTCCCATTACCCCTCGGATCTCCCTGCTGTCCAGTCCATTAGATGAAAACACCCACCACTGTGCTACCCGTGCCTTTTCTGGATTGTTGCATTAACTTCCCCACTGATGAGCCACCTTCAGATTACTTACACAGAGAGTGTCATGAAAGGCTCTGTCTTTTACAGAGTGGTCAGGAAAGACCTCTCTGCTAAGATAAGCTGAGGCAGACTGAAGTGAGGGTAAGAGCTCCGTTATGGCCTGGGGTCAGGGCATTTCAGAAAGGGAGAACAGTAAGTGTAAAGGCCCTGGGGCAGAATCACGCTCAGTGCACTGCAGCAATAGCAAGGGGGCCAGGTGGCCTGAGTGAAGTCAATGTGGGGGAAGGAGATGAAGTTGCAGGAGAAGCTTGGGGTAAGACCCTGTAGACCATTCTATTCTATTCCTTTTTTATGAAGAGAAAATCTTTTTAAAAATTAATTAATTAATTTTTGAGAGAGAGCAAGCATGAGTGGGAAAGGGGAAGAGAGAGAGAGAGCGAGAGTGAGAGAGTGAGAGAGACAGAGAGGGGGAATCTTAAGCAGGCTCCATGCTCAGCTCAGAGCCCAATATGGGGCTCGATCTCACGACTGTGTGATCATGACCCGGGCTGAAATCAAGAGTCGCTCCACCAGCAGAGCCACCCATGTGCCCGTCATTGTATGCTAGTCTCATGAGGAGGGAAACCTTTGCAGGGTTTGCAGCAAAGGACTGGCATGATTTGCCTTTTGTTATAAAAGATTCTCTCTGCTTCTTTGTGGAAATTTCTGCAGGGGACCATGGGTCGAAGCTGGGAGGCCAGCCAGGGGGTGCTCATGGCCTGGACTGAAGGTGGTGGTGGAGAATTCAAGAAGCTGTCAGGTTCCCAATACATCCTGAAGGGAAAGCTGACTGGATTTGCTGATGGACGGATGTAGAGTGTGAAAGAAAGAGAGGCAAAGAAGTATAAGTTTCTATTTATTTGATGAGAAAGAGGGAGAAGAGAAAATCAGGGGCTCCATTTGGACGCGTCAAGTTAGAGGACGAGGGGACCTCCACGTGGGGCTGGTGAGGAGGCTGCTGGGGGCGCAAGTCTGGAGTTCGGGGAGAGGGAGCTTAGACTAACGGGGCCTCATCCGTGGATAGCAGTTGAGGCCTGCGGCTGGCGGGAGGCACCTGGAGAGGAAGCAGAAAGAAAGAGGCCCGGACACAAAGCCTTGGATGTCCTAGGCATCCAGCCAAAGGTGACTGACAAGGACTGGCCAGAGAGGAAGGACAAGAACCAGGCGTGTGTGGAAGGAAGAAAAACACATGTTCCAAGGGGCCTCAGTGATGTTACCACTGCTAATGAGCAGAGTGATGAGGCCTGAGAATGAGGCACTGTATGGAGGCCACTGGTGACCAGGACAGGGCAGTACGGTGGCCTATGTTGTCGGCACAAACACCGAGTCAGTGGGTTCGAGAGATCACGGAGGCAAATGAAGTAGAGTTGCTGAGGCTGGTTCAAGACATTTGGGGTGGGGGCCATGTGAGGTCAAGTTGGCTTTTTAAAACAAATTTTTTAAGTTTATTTATTTTGAGAGAGAGACAGGAAGAGAGCACAAGCAGGGGGAAGGGGCAGAGAGAGAGGGAGAGAGAGAATCCCTAAGTGGGGCTCCTGCTCACCGGAAGCGGGACATGATGCAGGGCCCGATCCCACAAACCACACGATCATGACCTGAGCTGAAATCAAGAGTTGGACGCTTAACCGACCGAGCCACTCAGGCACCCCTGATATTTAAAAAATACATATGGAAGATGCTTCCATGTTTGTGGTTAATGGATATAATCCAGCAAAATGGTAAAAAGTGATGATGCAGTTCAGCCTCTCCCCAAACCTAACTTTTTTCCCCCTTTCATTATTGCACAGCTTGGAGCCCGGATCGATGTGTTTAGTAATTGTCTGTGGTTGATGCCTCTGTGAATGTCTCTGGCATTTATTTCCCCTTTAGGCAAAGTTATTTCCCTCAAATATGCCCACGGAGCTAGATCAGATCCATTTAATGATGAAAATGCTTTGAAAAAACAAATCCCTGACTTTGGTCCTTGAGATCCTGTCCACTATTGTCTTATCCCTGACTTGTGCAGGTGTCCTGCTGGATCGATAATCATAGTTACTATTACTGAAAGGGTACTGTGCGTTTTACATGAATTCTCTCCTTGAAGCATCTCTGTGATGCACATGCTATTAATTATCTCAGTAAAGTGATGAAGGGACTGGAGCTTCAGCATTTAAGCCGTCTGTATGCCCGGGGCATTGTGGAGCTGGGTTCTGAACCAGATCCCACATATATTTTTAAGATTTTATTTTTAGGTGACCTCTACACCAAATGTGGGGCCGAACTTACAATGGAGAGGTCAAGAGTCGGCGTGCTCTACCTACTGAGCCAGCCAAACATCCCCAGATCCCATATTCTTAACCAGAGCGCCCTAGAGAACTGCCCCTCTCCCCTCATCCAAGAATGGCTGATCCAGGCCCCTGGTGGCCAGAAGCAGATGGCGGTACAGAGGGGTGGCATCCTCTTTCGGTCTGGCTGAGCTGAGCGAGGTGGGTCCCGCCAGGCGGTCACGCAGCTCCCCACCACCTGCTCGCCTGACGCAGCCCTTCTTGTAGGTGAGCTCCCAGCCTCCAGCCTGGGCGACACCGGCGCCTCTCGGACAGCAGGGGGTGCTCTCCTGTCACGAGAGGCAGGCCGACTCGGCCACAGCTCCAGGCTGCAGAGAGTCGGAGAGGAAAACAGGGGCCCCTCGCTCCAGGGCCCCCAAGCAGCAGGGCTTTCCCCCCTTCCGCGGCTCATTCCGCATCAGACCTTATTGCTGCTCTGTCGGCCAGGCTATTTCACAGGAGCAGAAAGAACCTCTCCACGGAGATTCGTGGAAAACCTCTGCTCTGCTCTGGTGAATGGTTCTGGAGTAAGGGCAGGACAGAGGTGGGAGGTAGTGGCCCTTGGCTAGGGGGTGTTGATGTTAAGATAGTAGGCACAGAGCCGGGGGGTGCGGGGGAGACCAGTGAGCTGAGGCCCTTGGGTCTGCCCTGGAGTCCAGTAATAGGTATCTAGCCCAATGCCTGGGATGGTGTGCATGTGACACTTAGCAGGCACTTGCCAAATACTGGCTTTCTTCCCCATGCTCCTTTTTGTGATCCCAACCACCCACACCGCTGAAATACGAATTCCCAGTTGGGCAAAACAGATTCCTCTCTGCAGGGATGCGGCAAAGAAAGGGAGATACACACAGTCCTGTGACTTTGAAGTGAATGTCACAGGAAGAAGGGCGTGGAGGAAGCAGGTGCTCCCCGTTGTCTTGCACCCCTTCTCTGAGGACCCCACTGGCCATGTGCCACTCTGTTGGCAGGGGAGGAGCAGCCAGCCCAGGGGAGGGCCAGAATCACAAAGGAAGCCATGTGGTCGGCGCCTGAGCCCTGGTGCCACCACAGCTGTCAGCTGCTTGCCACTGCTCCTGCCTGTGCCCAGAGGCGCCCCAGGCCCGCGGAGGGAGGGCTGGACACAGCTGCTCCCGCTGGGAGCGTGCACTTCGGAGTCCTCTCTGGGACCCACAGCCCCAGACCAAGGAGCAAAGATGAGAGGGAGGAGGAGAGGAACCGGATGCCCCCCCTTTTCTAAATGATTCCAGATTTGGCTTGGCTGTGCAGCCACCTTGGCCCCCATGCTTACTGATGAAGTCCGGCTTCCCCAGGACTCCCAGAAGCAGCTGCGGGTGGCAGGAAGCAACCAGTGTCCTGGCGTTGCCCCAGATACACATCTAGCCCTTGGTCTGGCAGCCTGGGCTTTGCCTTCCCCGCCCCCATCGACTCAGAATCAGAGAAGCCACCCTCCCAGGGGTGCAGAGAAACCCCTCCT
Source organism: Suricata suricatta (assembly GCF_006229205.1). Taxonomy (NCBI): domain Eukaryota; kingdom Metazoa; phylum Chordata; class Mammalia; order Carnivora; family Herpestidae; genus Suricata; species Suricata suricatta. The sequence continues at coordinate 27,318,890 of NC_043716.1, forward strand.
GCTGGAGACGCTTTGCATTGTCCCTTTGGAACTAGCCTGTCCCAGAGCTGTCCTGAAGTGTTTAGAGCTACCAATGTTCCACCCGGCATCGGCCAAGCAGAGCTGTACTTTCTGTGGGCTAGACCTACAGAAACACAAAAATCCAATGTGCTACAAGTAAGGATCAATCGCCTGCTGAAGAGAGAAATAGAGCAAGAAATAGAGGAAGCAGCCTCGCCCTCCGGGGCCTTGTAATCTAGTGGAAGCGATGAGATGCAAACATGGGAAGTGCAGTGCCAGGGACCATGTAAGTAATGGTCTCAACCACAGCAGAAGGGATGTCACAGGTCCCTACGTGACTAATTACCAAATGAATGGCTCCTACAGTAATTGCTCTCCTGGCCAGGAGAGAGGAGGGGTGCTCCAGGCCCACACTGGGGCAGGGTTGAGGGGGGCGGGGTGGCAAGTGAGGAGTGAAGGGGAGGCTTCTGGAAGGCTGACATCCGATATTATTCAAAGAATTCATAATTCTTTTTTGCCTTTTCACTTTGGGAAAGGACTAACTGTTCTTTCTAGATTAGTGCCTGATTCCAGGGCGCGCCCCTCACATCTTCAGGGTCCCCAGGAAATGTAATTTGATAAATAAGAATGACCTTTTATGAGCACCTGCTATGTGCCAATCATTGCATTGGGAACATGTTAAAAAACTATTTCTGATATTTATGACAATCATCGGAAGATCATCCCGTAGCCTAATCTACCGATGAAGCAAATGGGGCTCAGAGAGTGTAGATATCTGGCCCAAGGTCAAGGAGCTAAGTCAGGGTGCAACCAGGATTTGAGGACTGTTCTGATTCCAAAGCCAAGGGGCTTTGGATTTGAAAGGACCGGGTCAGTAGCTGGTTCCTAAGCATTTCCCCATCTAATTGCCTGCCTTCAAGAAGACCCAATCTCTTGGAGCCCCCCAAAACACTACATGGATTGAGGACCCAGCTTTGCTATTATTTTCTTGTCTCTTTTTGAGGAGAGGGGAAGAGAAGTCCAAACAGATAATTGTTACTGTGAAGAGAAAACACAGCACTAGGGAGGAGTGTGCCTGCAGGTTTCAGAACTGGGCAGGGGGTCTGAGACAAAGGAAAACTTGCAGAGGGCAAGGATCTCTGTGACTCAGAGGCCCTCGAGGGAAAATGAATGGACTTGCCCCACCCCACCCCAGGCTTCCTGTCCATCCTTAACACTCTCTTCCCTCCCTCTCTGCAGATTCCCACGGAGGTGATGCTGAAGCTTGACTCCAGCTCCTGGAGGAAACAGAAACCTCAGCCCTTCAAGGCCTGCCCCCCACCCAGCCCCCAGTCTTTAGCAGCGGACCACGGGGCAGGGGAAGGTGGCACCTGGTCCAGCTACGGACACAGGGCATGCCCTGACTTGCTCGTTTGGCAGAGTAGTGTGTAAATCTCTCCCTTCCCTCTGCTTTGCTCCCCTGACTCTACAGGAATGAAGTGATTACTCCTGTCTCCTACTCCCTGTGACCATGGAATCTGATCCCCTTGGTTCTCGATGAACCTTCTAGAAGCTCCTATGGTTTAAGATGATATCCATGTTCCTTATGATGAAAATAAAACCAATTTATTCCAGGAAAAAAAATACCTATATATAGACATGAATTATCCACTCCTCCAAAGGTAACACTGTGATATTTCAGTACGCCCAGGCGGTAATGTTAATTTTTTTAATACATCTTTGATGAAACTATACTCAACTTTGTACCTTGTTTGTTCCCCTAAATTTTCTCCAAATTATTTAGAAAGTTTTTGTGAGCATCATTTTAATTACTATATAAGAGTCTATCATATGGCTGTATTATAATATATTTAGCTCTGATATGACTATCGGAGCGGTTCTAGCTTTTTGCTACTATAAGTCATATCACACTGGACATATCTGTGCATAAATATTTTCGACATTTTAGTTTATAGCCTTCGGATGAATTCCCAGAAGTGAATTATGGGGCCAGGAGTACGAACATGTTTAAGGCTCTTGATATATTTTCCAAATTGCTTTCCAAAAGGGTCATATTAATGTACACTTTGTTAGGAGTCTATAAAAGTGTTAAACATGTCACACTTTCCAGCAATCAATATGCTCTGTTAAAAATTAGGTTTTTAACCACCCAGGTCTCTTCTCCTTGTAAAACCGAATGTTACAGAGCAGGCTGCTACCCTGACCGTATCCTCACCTGCTCTCCTCATTTCCATGGAGGTACCCAGGGCTTTCAGTGGGCTGGAGGGTCTCCTGGGCCCTTTTCTGTATCTTTGCGCACACCAACTCAATGTCCTATTTGATTATGTGTACATGTTGGTATCCTCAAAAATATGTTCCTTTTCTTCACCTAGAGTGGAAGTTGGCATGCTTATCCGTAATGGGTCACATAGTATTTTAGGCTTATGGGCCACACTGTGTTGGAGCCACAGACAATGTGTAAGCAAAGAATGTGGCTGTGTGCCAATAAAACTGTTCATCCAAATAGCCAGTGGGCTGGATTTGTCTGGAGTTTGCTCCCCCTGTTCTAGACTATAAATGTCTTGGAGCAAGCATCAAGTGGGTGCCCCGGGTCCCTGGCACGGGATTACTAGGGCCCTGAGGATGACTAGGTGGAGGGCTGACATTTTCAACATTGAACTTAAGGCTGGAGAAGGTAGACAGGATGGGGACGCGTCATTCTGCATGACCTCCTCCGTACTCCTTGTATCTCCACCCTCCTTGGGGAAAGAGAGAGAGGAAAACGAAGGGGCATCCTAAAGTGACTTGAGTTCCTTTGGCCCTGGGACTGGGACATTATAGAGATGCACAGCCACCTTTCTCCACCTCCTTCTCCCTCAGATGGCACCAAGCCCAGCTCACCTTCTGTGGTCAAATGGGAAAGGTGCCTACCAGGCATGGGTAATAGGGCATCAATCATGTGACTTTAGGCAGAAGAATAGCAATAGCCAGTCTTTGACAAGCATTTCCCCTTCACAAGAGCGCTGTGCATCCCCAGTAATCAAACAATAATAGTATTCCATGATGAGGTCAGCGCTGTGGTTAGTCCCATCATAAAGAAGAGAACGGGGAGAGATTAGGTAAGTCGCTGAGGCAATTCCAGAAGCTGAGTAGTGGAGCAAAGCATCCGAACCTACGCATCTGATGTCAGTGCCTCATCTTTTTTTTTTTTTAATGTTTTTGAATGTTTATTTTTCAAAGAGAGAGAGAGAGTATGAGCAGGGGAGGGGCAGAGAAAGACGGAGACACAGACTCTGAAGCAAACTCCAGGCTCTGAGCTATCAGCACAGAGCCCAACGCGGGGCTTGAACTCACAAACCGTGAGATCATGACCTGAGCTGAAGTCAGATGCTCAACCGACTGAGCCACCCAGGCGCCCCAGGGTCTTGACCATTGCTCCGACCACCTCTGTGGCAGACCTTCCCATTGGCCTGTTCAGTACCCATTCTACTCTTATTTCCTTCATGCCAGGACCATGGCATGTCCAAGTGACAAACTAGTTTGCAGTCTTCCTTCTAGCTACATATGCTCGATGAGATGAAACTGGAAGCTCCTTGGTTATTTCTCTTTCCTGCTGCAGGAAAGAAACGTGGTGCCTGGAACTCTGGCAGCCGCAGTGAGGGCACCCCATGGGCGGAAGCCACATGCCGATGGTGGGACAGAAGCATGGAAGGACCCTGGAAACTACCAGATCAGCTCTGGGCTGCCTTATTCTGTCTTCTCTCCCCCACCCCCCAACATGAGAGAGATAAATCTCTATCTTGTTTAGGCTACATTGATCAGGTCTCTCTTACAGGAAGATAAATGCAATTCCTAAGTGGTGAAGCCTCAGAGAAGGTCTGTAGCTTGCACGTCTTACAGCAACACAGAGATTTGCTAAAAAAAAGTCCATCTGGCACGCTCCAGACACGAGTCTCACCCTGTCCCCCAATTCCTGAGCCATCACGTGCCCTGGAACTAAAGGATAAAAATGTGTGTCAGGGATTGACGGTAATAGTGTAATACCCAAGATTTCTTTATCGTCCCCCAAAACCGGAAACCGCCAGGGAGACCGAGTCACGCATGCAAAAGCAAAGGGCTTTATTACAGGTTTAGGCTCGCCAGGGCCTAAACTCAGGCTCACAGACTTTACCGGCGTGGTGGATCCATGCTGAGAGCCCCGAACAAAGGCAGGGTAGGGCTTTTCTGAGTTTGGGAAGGGGGAGTTACAGGACTCCAATTATTATTGACACGTTTATCCAATTACAACATTTAGAGTGTTAACCAAGTAACAGAGTAGACCCAGGACCTAGGACCCTCACATAGGGTGTAACTAGCCTTAAGCAATAACTGATTACCTATGGCTTTTATTTCTAGGCCTGCCCTTAGGAATGTTAAGGGTATTACAAGGGTGGTTCCTCTTGCCTTGGGCAATGTGTGTCCTTCTATTATCTCAAACCTGCATCCTTACATTGGAACCTGGGGGAGGGAAGAAAGTGGGCTATAAGGAAAAGAAAGAGGCCCTAGGAGGAGGGAAGGGTTTTCCTTCCCGACTTTGAGAGAGTATCCACACGGGGCCAAGAGTTGAGGTTGAAGGCCTTGTGTCCTTTGAGGAGCAGGACCCCAAGTTATCTGTGGATGCTGAACAGATGTGATGAGACACCATGAACCGGAGACCAAGGACCGTTGTTTATGTGTTCCCCGTCCATGAGAGTTGACTGACCATCAGAAAGACTGTTTAACAATGACCTCCCCCTCCCTTCCCTCCTCTGTCCAGTGCCTTAATAGTGAGGCTACCATCTGGTCCATCTGTCACCAAGCCTGTGGGGGCTTAGGGTTATGCGGCAAGGCCTGCCACGCGGAGATCCGGGGCAAGATCTAGCTCTTACCTTTAAAAGCACAGATTTGCATCTGTTTTCATCTCCATGCTCTGGTCTCCACCAGGCAAAACAACACAGTCAAAGGAGAGACTCCCCAGTTCAAGATCCTCAGCATCCCAGAGATTAAAGATAGAACTTGCCTTCCAAATTATGGTTTTAGGATTCCACTGGCAGATATGGACTCATCTCCCATTAACCTGAAAATGGCATGTGGGTGTCTTCAGTGGGAAGTCTGGGGCTCAGGTCCTCGGTGGCCGAGGCCATCTGAGTCCAGGCTGGGGTGGCGGGGGCAAGGGTATTGGTAAACCCATCCCACAAGACGATGAAGACGCTGGGGAAGGTTTGGTTCTCACCACAAAGAGGAGAATCCCGACAAACGCCTCTGGAAGAAGCCCACCCTGCGTGGTTCACCTTGAAAGAAAGTTGCTGCTGAGGCCACACACTTCACCTTGTCCTCTGACGAGCGGGCACAGCCCTTCCCGGTTTTCCCACAGACGTCGTCTGCCTATCAAGACAATCGGTAGATTTCCCTCCAGTCGGCATATTGGCTGCACAGATAATGTAGGTATTTTCAGTCAGCCCGGAGCAGGAAAGATAAGGGGGGAGAGCTGGGGAAAACTTGATTGAGTGACCGAGATAAATGGACTGTACCACAGGAAATCGAAATGCAAAAATAAGGATTGGGAGCGGCTGAAATATTTAAAATGATAGAGAAGGGCGGGCATGTGAAAGGAGCGGCCTTACCCCTTCCTCGAGCCTGAGCTCCTAAATATTGCAAAAGATAATAGGGTGGAGAGAATCTCAGAATAGAAACTAGCCATTAAGGGAGACAAAATGACAGGGTTTGGCTTACAAATGGGATTATAGTTAAGAAAGGAGGAGAAATAAGAGGGGCTTGGGTCTTGAGTCCTCACCTCTGGTCTCACTTAGGTTATGTCTCAGAGAGAAGCCTTCCCTGGGTTAAGGTTGAGCCTTCAAGCGGTCTTTCTCTGGCCCTCCCTCTTGGAAGGTTCGAGAATGAGGTGGGTGCTGGGCGTTCTTGATAGAGGGGCATGAGGAGGGGCATGGGTCAGAGGTGAAGCCAGAGGTACTAGAGCAGCTTATAGAAACTTCTCTCTTATGACACAGTCCAAGATGAGCCTTCTGCATAGACACAGGGACCCAGGTTCCTGCCACCAGGCCTTGGTTTTGTCCACAGCGGTGAGGCTGAGCTGCCACGGTCCCAGCCACAGGGAGAGGGAAGGGGAGCATAGAGAAGGCACATCCACGTGTCCCGAGGCTCAGGCTGGGATGTGGCACCCCTCAAGAGGGCTGGGTGCCGGTGGGTGGCAGTCTGGGGAAGGCAAACCATCAGTCTGGGGCCCAGACCTCCTCCTTCAGGCAGGCATGCTAAGGTGGACGAGCTTAGTGTATTCCCTGTCCTCAGGGTGGTCACGGCAGGTCACACGGGAGCTGATAGGTGGGGCCTGACAGCTGGGGCAGAGCAGGGGACCAGTCTCCCCAGTGTCTGTCCCCCACACGATCACCTCATCCATCAGTCAATACGCATACCATCGGGCACACCAGATGTGGGGGTTTCAACCTCCCAAACATAACCCAATTCCCCTCTCTGTTTTTAAGGATAAAAGTCTGTGCATCAAACGCCTGGATGATTTGGAGGGCCGCGGGATACCTTATCTACTTTCTCCTTCATGTCCTCCCCTTGGCATTTCTTGAAACAATGAAACTGTTTTCTTTCTTCAGACGTGTTGAGACACACGACTGCAGAGACCTTGCCTTATGATCAGAGGATCCGGGGCTCCCTCGGGGTCTCCATGAAGAATCACCCAGGCTGCCGACAATGCTTTCGTGTTTTCCCTGTACTGCCGGGGAGCAGACCGAGCGTGCGTTATTTTCTGTGAGAAATAATGTGTTTATGCTGAGCTTGAATATTTTCATACCCCGAAGGTGCTGGCTACCTGGATATACACCTGGATCCCATGGTCCAGGTGGCAAATATATGCCCAGACCGCGCCACCAAACTCGTTTTTGTTACAATCTCTAGTCTCATTTAGACGCAAAGTCTTGAAGAAGCCTTCGTCCCAAGTCCCAAGAGCACATCTCCTCTCCTTCCTCTCCCGGTCAGTCCAGGCTCTTGTCAGGACACTTTCTATCAATCTGCACACCTCGGAATTCAGAGGACAGTGTTCTTTTCTTTCTTTTTAAAAGATAGAGTTTATTTTCCATTCTCTATGTAAATCACGCACTTTAATACAAAAAAAGGGGCAATATGGAGTGACCAGAGGATTGAACGAGCCAGGCTTGGTAAGTAGGTGAGCAGACAGCAAAGTTCTTCCCGCCACCAACCCTGCACACTGATGTCCCCTTGCTCTTGCTTTGTGGATACTCCCAGGTATTAATGAAGAGTCTCCTCTCTTCATGTAATAAAATGTCAATCGAGTCCTCTCTGGTCAAACTCTTGGGCAGCGCATTGCTCCTCCCCTCCCTGAGCTTGGCCTGTGGATGTAGGGTGTGGTCAGCTCCTTTCCTGGTTTCTCTCTACTCTTCCCTCCATCCCCAACTTGCATTCCCTGTCTCTGCCTTGGCCAGTATGGAAGAAGAATGGGGCAGGGGGCAAGGGACTGGCTAGGTCTTGGTTGACTGGAACAGTTGTCACCTGGTGTCCTCTGGGTTGTGATTCTCTTTCGGGTTCCTTGGAGACACCAGCTCCCCAGAGACCAGAGTCTCAGAGAAAATGTCAAGTGATGTCTAAGAAAGCATCCCAAGGGTCAAAGCTGACAGGCGTGTGCAGGAATGGTCATTCAAAAAACGAGTCTTTGGTAGGGAGACAAGGTGATTGTCAAGTTAACGAAAGGTGGACACCGTCAAAGGAGAGGAGGGTCTAGGTCAACATGGAAGATTGTTTCTGGTGAGCCTGGGCCAGAGGTGGATTAAGTGGGTAGCATGGCTTCTTCTAAAGGAGCCAGGCTGGGGGCGCCTGGGTGGCTCAGTCGGTTGGGCGTCCGGCTTCAGCTCAGGTCATGATCTCACGTGGGTTCGAGCCCTGCATCAGGCTCTGTGCTGACAGCTAGCTCGGAGCCTGAAGCCTGTTTCAGATTCTGTGTCTCCGTCTCTCTCTGACCCTCCCCTGCTCATGCTGTCTCTCAAAAATAAATCAAAACAGGAATTTTTTTTTTTTACAAAAGGAGTCGGGCTGGGCGGGATAGCATGTTGTAGATCTTGTCAAAGTCATTTCCTTCATTGCTGCCAAGAGTGTCATCATTACAACAGCATCCTAAGAGGTGGAGAAGGATGAGTTTTTTGTGGAATTAGGAGACCCCAAGGGGGACCACCAGGATCACGTGTGACTATTTCTTATCCTCTTCCTCTGCCTGCCAAGGAAAAGAACATGCTGGGACCCCACTACTCTGTAATATGTTCTCCTTAGAATACCACACAGTAGGAGGCCTCTTTCCTGTTAGTTCAAGGTGGGACTTACCTCATACCTCTTCTCCACCTGTTTCTTCCTGTGAGTAAGTGAGGAAATCAACACACGAACTCAACGTGGCATCCGTGGACGAGCCTACATCACATTTTGCTCGCCATTAAAGAGGCGGGAATGCATCTCATCTTGCACTGTCTTCTCAAAACTCTCAAAATTTCCAACTCACTTGATCAAGTCTATCTTCCCAATGCTTTGAGCCTCAGGCAGCAAGAAAACCCCAACTTTCCAGAGATATTCACTGCTCTCAATTCAGATTTTTTTTTTTCTTTTTCTTTCTCACCCAGATTATCCAGGGGACAGAGGAAGGGTGGGTTAGGAAAGAGAGATCAATCTAAAATGTTGAGGCTGCTGGCTAATGGCCTTTAGATTGCAAAGATTGAGTAAACAGATTTAGCACACTGATTCAACATATTAATTGTTTGTTAACCTTTGCATAACCTTTAGGAAGCCTCTGAATGTGTGGATTTAAAACCCAGAGTACACCCGAGGTATTCCCATGGCACAGCCCACTTTTGCAAGGTGTTAAAACTCATTAATTTTCTGTTGAAGCTGGACAGGAAAGGGGAGTTTGGAGGAACAAAGCATACCAAATAGAGAACTAATCAAGCAAATTAATGTATGCAGAAGGCTCTCTCCTCAGCTTGCAGAAATACCCATTTGTTACCTATATAAGCTATAATTACATAAAATGTGAGCCATCGCGAGATGGAGTGTGATTTAAGGGTTGAGAGAGCAAACATAATAACAATAGTGTAATACTAATAGCCCTCATTGCTCTAATGATGTCAGCGCTTGGCTAACGCCCCCGTTTAGGGCTCTCTGAGCATGTTGGCCACATTCATTAATCCTCTGGCTGTAAGGGGGTGAGGGTTGCTCAGAAGCATTCACACCAGAGCTGGGAAGAGGTTGTGGAATCCCTCCGCCCTGCCTCTTGTGCCCAGGCAAACTCCAAGTTTCGAGGGACCCACTAGCCCAGGGACAGGTGGTGCCGGGCTCTATGACGCTCATGAGATGGTCTTCTAGTAACTGAATTGGTCAGCGGTTTCACGCACACTCTTCAGGGTTGAAGAAACCCTAAGAGGACCCCAGATCTTTCTCTTGGTCTGTAGCCTCCAAACTTTCAATGAAGACAGTCGTCTGCTCTGTCCCTCAAGCCCTGGAGACACACATCTCTGATTCTCTGCGTCCTCTGACCTCTTCATTGTGACATCTGAGCCTGTCTTCTTTACCAATCAAGTCCCACCCATTGCAACCTTATTTGGGCTCAGTCCGTCCTTTCCAGCTGACTTCGGCTGTAAGTCATCCCCCAAGAAAGGGTGTGGTGTTCCTATTGCATTTCCCCAAAGTTACTGGCTTATAGTTGGCAATTGTAGGACTGCTTTTATTGAGGATGGTCCTTTGGATTCTCCCAGGGTGGCTGCCCTGTATCAGATCTGCCCCATGTCCCTCTGGCCGTCATTCATCCTGACAACAACCTGGCTTTTCTGAGCCAGCCAGACAAGGGCTCGGGCCACTCTCTCTGTGCAGATGACGTGAGTGGGCTGTGCAGCCCCTTCCTTTGCAGAAGCATTTTCTTCCCATCCCTTCTGCCCTTGCCTTGCAGCCCCCGCCCACCACATGCCCGCCCACCCACCACCTCCTGGAACCAGTTGTATACAACCGGGCTCAGCCACTCTAGGAGCACATTTCCTATTCTCCTCTTTTCAGTTTTTCCTCCTCCTGCAAAACAGAGTATTTGGACAAGATGACTTCCAAGGTGGCTTCCAGGACACAGATTAAGAACGAAGATAACACAAGGGCCCCAAAAGCGTCTGCTGTGGTGGCCTCACTCTCTGTGGCCTGCCTGCTCCCTGCCCTGGAAACGAGAAGCCTGCCCTCATCTGGACAGGGTGGCATGAGGAGGTAGGGCTTCTGGGCTCACACAGGGTCCTCCAAGTAAGCCTTTGGGACCTGGGCCATGAGCCCAGCCCTGCCCAACTGGCGTCACCCAGACCTCCTGTCTTTCTCCCTCACTAGCCACCCACCTGAGCCCCACCATCCTGTACCTCTTTGTATAGTCCTGGCTTTTGAGCTGCTCAGGCAGCACCCTGGGCACCCTCAGGTCTCATTCTACAGTCTGAGTCCGTCTGAGGATGACCTTGACCAACAGAGGTGATGGAGAGACATGAGCTTCTCGAAGCTCTGTTCTACCCCTGTTAGAAGCAAAAACAAACAGCAAGAACCAAGACTAAAAGAACCAAAGAGAAAGCAAAAGGAATCCCACCTTTCACACTAAACAGAAATGGCATGGCAAGAGCAGGGGGTAGGGGTCACGAAGCCAGGTATCAGCTGCGAGACCTCGGGCAAGGCATCGGGCTCCCTTCTTCCTGTTCCTCAGCCAGATGACCGCAAAGGCTGCCTGGAGCCCCAAGGTCAAGTGAGACAATGCAGGAAATTGTGGATTGCTCGCATGGAGCAGCCACCAGGGGAAGACGTCCTCTGTGCCAGGCACTTTGTGGAGGGCTTGACATACACCCTTTCCCACTATGCTCCCAGCTGCCCTGTGAGGTCGGCAGGGGTGTTGACATGATCAGCACCCTCAATTAATAGCTAGGGAAGTGAGGCTCAGAAAGTCACTTTCCCTGAGTACACGTGTGTAAGGGGTGGGGCCGGCAGGGATCTGGACCCACGCTCCTGGATGCCGAATCCCGATCAGGTGGCCGTTGCCTAAATGAGGTTACACTCTGCATCACGGTCTCCAGCTTGCATTGCTCGCTCTGGCTTGAACAAACAAGCAAAGGCTTGGCAGTAGGTGGTGGCCTAGCCACAGGAAGAGCGGCAAACACAGTGGTGCCCTTCTCTCGCAACCCTCCCAGGACTCCCAGGGCGCAGGCCTCCGATTTAAGGAAGAGGCCCCTCCCTCGTGTCTGGAAGCCGAGTGGGCTGGCCAGGCCTTCTTCAGGGCTCACACAGCTTCAACTTCCCTGGGGTGTTTCTCTGCTCAGCCCCGGGATTCCCTCTGTCCTGAGGCATGGCTGCAGCTCTGTGTGGCTTATTTGCATCAGTTTCTAAAGCTGCAGCCATGCCCCTTGGCTGGCCTGGCCGGCTGCTGGCTGCTGGCTGCAACTTCCAGGTGCACCTTCTGCACACCCAATCACGGAGCTCCTTTCGGGGTCCCCCGGGCCTCCCCCACCGACTCCCACCCCAACACACCTGCCCTGGGATTGCAGTTGGACCCTTGAAGGAAACGGAGCTGACCCCAATCCTAGAGCTGCCCTGTCCGAGGTGGTCACGGGCCCCAGGGAGCATGCCTAGTCCTGGTTGAGATGTGCTGTTAGATGAGGTACGCAGTGGATTTTTGAAGACTTGGTATGAAAAAGAAGACTCTAAAATATCTCAATAATTTAAAAAATTTTTAATGTAATTTTGAAAATCAAGATACAGTTGACATAGAACAGGGTATTCGTTTTAGGTGTACAACCTAACAATTCGATATTTGTATGTATCGTGAAATGATGGCCACAGTAAGTTCTTTTTTCTGGTGATGAGAACTTTTAAGATCTACTCTCTTAGTGGGGTGCCTGGGTGGCTCAGTCAGTTGTGTCTGGCTGTTGATTTCGGCTCAGGTTGTGATCTCACAGTTCATAGGTTTGAGCCCCACATCAGGCTCTGTGCTGGCTGCGTGGAGCCTGCTTGGGATTCTCTCTGTCTCCCTCTCTTTGCCCCTCTCCCTCTCATGTTCTTTCTCTCTCTCTCTCTCTCAAAAAAAAACACATTAAAAAAGTCTTTTGAAAACATTTATGTTTTGTTTGTCAAATGGATATTTAAAATTTTTAATTGTGTGATACACAGGTATTTGCATCATAAAAATTAAGCATGAAACATTACACCTTCTCCTCCGCCATTCCTTTTGCATAAACCCTCCAAAGGTAACCACCATTGTGCATTTATGTACATATATTTGTTCATGCACCCATATAGAGGTATTTAGTTGTTTTATTTTTTATTTTTTAATGTTTATTTTTGAGAGAGAGAGAGAGAGAGAGCACAAGTGGGGGAGGGGGAGAGAGCAAGGCAGAGACACAAAATCCGAAGCAGTCTCCAGGCTCTGAGCCATCAGCACAGAGCCTGAGGCAGGGCCCAAACCCATAAGTCATGAGATCATGACCTGAGGTGAAGTCAGACCCTTAACTGACTGAGCCACCCAGGTGCTCCTAGTTTTTTTTTTTTTTTTTAACATACATGTTATCATGCTGTATGTATTGCTTTTGGGCCAGTTTTCTTTTTCCTCTTAATGATATATCTTCAAGGTCTTTCCACATTAGTATGTGCAGATTCCCTTCATTACTGTTTTAACAATTGCAGAGCGTATATATATATATAGATATATAAGAGAGAGGGAGACACAGAATCTGAAGCAGGCTCCAGGCTCTGAGCTGTCAGCACAGAGCCTGATGTGGGGCTCAAACCCACAAACTGTGAGATCATGACCTGGGTCGAAGCCGGACGGTTAACTGCCTGAGCCACCCGGTGCCCGTTTCTCCTTTTTAAAAAAGTGTGACTAGGTTGCCATGAACACCCATGCCTACCGCCTTGCACGCATCTGTCATACAGCTGTAGGTGGATTTGTGGGCTTGCCGGGTCATGGGGTGTGGACACACCAAAAGTCTTCACTCCCCTCCCACCATGAGAGAGTATCTGTTTCCTCACATCTTCACCGGAACTGCCTCTCCTGGCTTTATCGTTTCATCTCACTCAGAGGCTCTTGCTCATAGCCACTAACCCTCCTGCCCCATCTTCCTGCCTCAGAATCCTTAAAACCACACACCTGCTATTCAGCCGTGGTGACCATGCCACGGTCCTGCATGGGATCTGCTCCCTGGAGAAGTTGTCCTCTACAATGAAATCTGGAGACATCACCTACATGCATTGTTTAATATTTATCAGGAGCCTGCGGTGTGCTGGGTCCACACAGCAGCCAAGACTTTTGGAAACAAAAACATGCGGTGATTTGAAAGGCAGAGATTACTTAATAAAACTCGACGGCTCCACCAGAGGCCACAAAGGTGCCACTGTTTCCCTGGGCGTCTGTGTGCGCCTGGTGAAGCAGGTGGGGGTGTGTTTCCCTCTGAGAAGACACATTAATACGGCATCTGGTCTCCTACAGGACGTCTGCACAGTATGACAGAGCTCATCACTTTCCCGTCTATGAGCAATTAAATGGCACCAGGAAGCCCTGTATCTTTATATCATCCCCTAATGACTTTGGGGGGTGGTGTGGGTACAAAGAGCCCACATCGTGGCTAATTGGCAAAGTTATCACCTTTCTTTGGGGGCCAAATGTCCAGTGCATTTCCCATCCGTCTCCCCTTGCCAAGACCAGAAAAAACTGGCTTTGTCCCCAGCATGCACCTCTGGAATTAAATGTCATTTGCAAAGCCTATAATTGCTCCAAGAGACAGTGGCTTCTTTTTGTCTTTCTCAGACTCGCTACCTTTAACTCTGCCCAGTCCCACTCCTGCTCCCCCGCCCCGCAGACTTTTGTTTCCCGAGCCCCATCCCGGGGCCTGTCAGATTACATTTTTTATTGCATCGAGACAAAAAGCCATCTGGAGCTCCTGGTCTCCACTGTCAGTGGGCTGCCGTTCCCAGGGTCTCCTGCCAGGCCCCCCGATTAAGAGGCACCCCCCACCGGCCCTCTCTCTTTATTTTTCACCCCCTGCCTCCACCCCTCCTCAGCTCCTGTGCCTTTGTCCCTCTGCTCCCCTCACCCTATCACTGCGTTGCGGCTACCTTGTCTTGGCAGAACAATGCCAGCTGTCAGCTTGTATTAAGCATGCGGGGCGGGGCGGGGCGGGGGAAGCGACACAATTTCAGGAGGTTGAACACTTACAGACTCTTCATTTTGTTCCATGAGCCCGGAGTTTCTCTCCTGGTCACTAATATACTTATTTTAGGCCACAGCTGATCCTCTTTTCCTTTCTTCTTGGCCCCAAACCTAGGCAGCAAATAAGGGAAGAGCCTTTGTAAGGACATGGAAGGGAAGGACACAGCCCAGAAGCAAATGGGAAGTGAACTTGGCCCTGGTTGGCTCCAAGAGCCCAGCAGGGGGCAGATCTGTGCAGGCCTGGGTGGCTGGACAGGAAGAGAGGCGATCACCCCTTCCTTGGACAGGGCAGGGCACCAGGAATTACACCTGCACTTTGGAAAGGGTGTGTTGGTATTGCAGGGTTCAGTCCCAGGCCCGGTGACCTCTCACATCTCAGTGTGAAGAGAAGGGACGCAGAGGCCTCTGCTTAGAAGGGTGTTTGTGCCAGGAAGAAGGTAGGTTTTGCCCCACGATGGGACCAGGTGCAGGCATGGCTCCTGGACGCACCTGTCAGGGCCCTGGAGGAAACTTACACATCTGGGGAGGCCGTGTGGCCAGCAGCTGACAGTTGGGTGCCATGTTTTCACATCTGGGTCTCTTTCTCGTGAGAGCCTTGGGAAAGAGGCCTAACTTCTCAATGTTCTCAGCCATGATGGTCATCGTTATATCCTCCTGAAACTGCTGTGGGATTGAAGAAGACACCGGTGTGAAGCATTAAGCATCACACTTAGCTCATAGTAAATGCTCAATGCACACCGGCTGTCATGATTATTTCTCATTCAGGCTGCAGACTCCAGGCCCATCTTATCTCGACTCCTATGTGGCAGTGGAATCATTCATCTTCATATTCCTAGGGTAGACTGTCACTCGTGGGGGCTCTTCCCCAGAGCAGGAAGAGTGGGCCATGAGATCCCAGCGGGGTGCATGTTCTGTCCCCTCCTCTGGGATGCCCTAAGGGCCAGCACCTCCCCCCTAAGCCGTTTGCTTAGCAAGACACCTCAGGCTCCTTGCCTCTTTCTCCCACCGGTGGAAGGTTGTATAGAAAGGTCAATGCTTCAAAATAACCTCCCTGAACCGAAACTGAGCCAGGCCTCCAGCTTCAGATTCCACGTCAGCTCTGAGGAGGGTGTGAAACTCTTATTTAATCAAGTGGACAAATGGCTTTTAGATCAGAAGCCTAAACAGAAGCATAAAGCATGAATGTGTCCATTGTTCTCTCTTCCCACTTGACACTAACCTGAATTGGGCTCCGAGCTGACTCATCCCAGCACCTCACAAGGGCCTCCACACGAGTCAGGCGTCACGCAGTGAACGCCTGTCCACGGAGAACGCCCGCCTTGTCTTCCCGTGAGCCGGGTTCTGTCTCTCAGGGGAATGCAGGGCGATGGGAGGAGCCCACAGCTTCCGAGGGCATACATTTTCTGTTGGATTCTCACAAAGTCCTATGAAGTAGGTCTTATTTCCTTCATTTCACACACGAGTGACTGGAGACTCAGAGAGTTTAAGAAACTAGCTCACGGCCTTAGAGACAAGTGAGAAGTCAAGATCCATTCCCAGATCTATTCAGCATCAAATCTAGGCCCTCCACTGCATACCAGACCCCCTCCCCCACCAGAAGTCTTTATGTAATCACCTAATAAAGACAGACATGATACCTATCGACGGTTAACACCTGCGCATGGTCAATCTTCACCAACGATGAACCGACTAGACTACAAAACGACGACGTCTTGCCCCAAACCCCAAAATTACTCTGAGGCTCATCCTCCCACTAACGATCACAAACCGCCTTGGAGAACAATCCTTTTTAAAAATGAAGCTGGTCACGTACTTGCAGTGGACAAACGTGGGCCCGAGTTGTCTCACAAATCTTTCTGTAACGAGCTCTCGAGTGCAGACGTCGTGCGGCCTTGACCGGGCTGACGCTGATGAAATATTCGGGAGCCCGAAGGCTTGCATGGCTTTGCTTTAAACCCATTTATAGTAGAACGTTTCTTATTTCCAACGAGGTCACAGTAGAAAAACGAAATGGTTGGCACAGGCCTATGGACATTGTCAGAAAATGAACCACGTCTGCAGGAATGCATAGGTTTTCGAATGCGCCCGTTGCAGAAAATAAACTCTTTTCCGTCTGTGGGCCACTGTTTTTGCGACGATTAGACGGCTGCACTAGAATGGTTGCTAAGGTCCCTCCAGGCGTAGCATCGTATGCGGCTGCCCCTCAATATCACCCACCATTGAGGATGGAACAAGTTACGATGACGTATTATAGCAACAACACCGATTTAGGGAGCACTTGCTGTGGCGGGCCCTGTCCTGTGCTCCTTTTAATCTTCACAACAATCTCCTGAGGCAGATATTATTATCATTTATTGTTATGATATTATTTATTTATTTTTAAGTGAACTTATTCATTTTGAGAGAGACGAAGAGAGCTATAGTAGGGGTGGGTCAGAGAGAGAGAGAGAGAGAGGAAAAATCCCAAGCAGAGCCTGACATGGGGCTCAAACCCACGAAACCATGAGATCATGACGTGAGCTGAAATCAAGAGTTGGGTGCTTAACTGCCCGAGCCACCCAGGTGTCCCAGTTCTCATTTTTAAAATGAAGAAACTGAGGGGCACGTAGCCAGATCAGTCGGTAGAGCATGTGACTCTTAATCTTAGAGTCTTGAGTTCAAGGCCCACATTGGGGGTAGAGTTTACTTTAAACAAACAAATAAACAAAAAAAGGAACTTTAAAATTTAAAAAAAAGTTTTATTTCATTTTGAGAGAGAGAGTGACAGAGCAGGAGTGGGGGAGGAGCAGAGAGAGAGGGAGACACAGAATCTGAAGCAGGATCCAAGCTCTGAGCTGTCAGCACAGAGCCCAGTGCAGGGCTCGAACCCATGAACCATGAGATCATGACCTGAGCTGAAGTCGGCCCCTTAACCTACTGAGCCACCCAGGTGCCCCCAAAAAAGGAACTTCGAAAAATAAATAAATAAAATGAAGATACTGAAGACTAGAGAAACCAAGTAACTTGCTAGAGGTCACAGAGCTAGTGAGTGGCAGAACCAGGATTTGAACCCGGTAGTTTGGCCCCTGAGCTCCAGCTTTGTGCTGTGGTCAAGCAGCTAATATCCCTACACAAACCTTGCAGCCTGCCCTAGCCTCCTGCCCCAGACCTCTATGGCACCCACACAGGGAATCACTCAATTTTTGTCAGGTCAAAAATATTTTTTAATAGTCACATATTAGAGAGACAGAATGCAAGTGGGGGGAGGGGTCAGAGGAGATCTCACGAACCGTGAGATCATGACCTGAGCTGAAGTCGGATGCTTCCCCTGTCAGGTAGAAAAATTAAATGAAGGCAGTATCGGGGGGGCCTGGGTGGCTCAGTCGGTCAAGCGTCCGACTTCGGCTCAGGTCACGATCTCACGGCTCGTGAGTTCAAGCCTCGCATCAGGCTCTGTACTGACAGATCAGAGTCTGGAGCCTGTCTTTGGATTCTGTGTCTCCCTCTCTCTCTGACCCTCCCCTGCTCATACTGTCTCTCTATCTCAAAAATAATAAAACAGTAAAAAAAATTTTTTTAAATAAAAAAAATAGAGTGTTCACATCAAAACCTGGGTCTCCAGAGTCTCAGGAAAACCTGGAAGGTCTGATGGAGTTGAACTCCCCTTCCCACAGCATGACCATGAGCACGGGACCTGGCCTCACAGCAGGCTCACCTCGGATTCACACGAAGCCCACTTCGTTCATCCTGCTCTTGGCCCCCCTAGGCCCCCATCACCAAGGCCATTTCCTTCTAATCCATTTAGGTGTCACAGGTGCTCACCTGATCTCCACGCTTCGAAAGAGCTGGAAAGTGCTCCCGTCTTGGATGACCCCATTTATCGGTCACTAGGGTGGGCGTGGAGGTTACCCAGTGACTGGGAGAAATGGGGAGCTGTATGCTGTGAGCTGTTGTGTTCTGGCGACTGTGTGCTGTCTTATTGCTGCTATCGTAGGCCGTGGCAGGAAGTCAGGAGGAAACATGCAGTGCATTCTTTAGCATTCTTTTCCAGCACCAGGTCTCCCCTTGATGGCCTTCCGGAAGAGGCGCCGTGTCCGGGCAATGGGATACTCCAGTGTGGATTTTCACAATCCCTTTTGGACACATCTCTACTGTTCCTTTTTCCACAAAGCCCCTGCTTTTCAGAGATTAATTGTTGTCAAATGCAACTTACTTTCTAATCCTTTCAGGCTCCATTTAAAACCCTCTGCTTTATTTTACCTTTTTTGATAAAGTTGCTGAGGGCTTTTTTTTTTTTTTATGGGTTTGCCAATGATTGTCCAGTTTGACAAATTGGATTCTTAAAGCTGATTCCGTGAAGAAAAGGATGCAGTGTGACAAGACAAGAAACAGCTCATCCTTGAATCAGGAGGATAAATAAAAAAATAAAAGCAACCTCATTCTCTGGCTTCCCTGTGACTCGAAGGGTGTCGCAGTTGTCACTGATAATCTAATCTTCCGATGATAGGTGAGGAACAGGACAATGGCGACCCAGCCAAGCTGTGGGTGTGATAGGCTTCTGATTAATAGGACTGTCCAATGAGCCCCCAGCCCCCAGGAAGATGATTAATGACATTTGATGTGAACTCTGACCTTCCCCGGCAAGAACAGAGGGAGAAAAGGCTGCTGTTCAGACAGGATGTGCGTCCTGCAGAAGTTGATTGATTCCTGAAGGCTTTGTTACTCTGAGGGTGTGTGGGGGGCCCTCTCAGCCCATTCCTGGGCTCCAGCAACCAGCCTGGCAGGGTTTGTGGTTAGCATCTCTCCCACAGAGCGGCCTTTCAATTGTGCCCAGAACACCGTGTGGCAGAAGCAACTCCCTCTGAAGGCTTGGCCCACCTCTGCCGGGCTGTCTCCCCCAACCCATGAGGTCATTCCGACCCCGAGCAACCCGAGCTCCCAGAAGCACATCAAGGGGGCTCTAAAAGCCAGGCCTGGACGCCTTCTTCAGGGTTTTCTATTCTGTTCCCTGGACGGGCAATGGGTGGCTTAGAGCGACCAGGCTTTTGGCAAAAAAAGTGTTTCTGTAGCTGGTGGGGAGGGGAGCAGCCGAGACCCCCCAGAGAGCAGGCAGAAGGAAAAGGGGCGCTGTGGGAGGGAGGCTCCCACTTGCTGTCAGTTGACACCGGGGGGGTGGGAGGGGACAGCCTGCTGGATGCCGAGGGCACGGCTGCAGGGACAGCCTCAAATCTGGTGTTTGCTTAGCTGTGCGGACTCCCGTTCTGATCATCCCCCCGCAGCAGGCGGGCCCTGAGGGAGCCTCAGATGCTCCTTTTCGGGCATCGGCCTTTTCTGGCTTTCCCGCATATGCCAACTGTCACGTCCTTAGTGGCCGCCCACGTCATTGTCCTACTGAGAGGGGCCATTGGGCATCCAGGTCTCGGTTGTAATAATGACCAATTACAGGCAATTGGTCGAAGACTGTTAATCACAAGACCAGCTGAGGACGCCAGGCCCATGGCTGCTGAGAGACGGAAGAGCGTCTGCTTGTGGGTGTAATGCCAGGGGGACCCCACTCCTCCTTGGAAGCATCCCTGGTTGTTGGTAGCCTGAAAACAGGGGTGGGGGTGGGGCTGGGGGAGCCCAATACAAGACCAACGGCAGTTGGAGGCAGAGACTCCAGGACCCCACGACCAGAGACCAGCCAGGTAGGACTTGGCACATCCATCATTTCCTGACAACACATTCCAGGACCGCCAGAGGCCTTCCACATGCTGGATATGGTTCATATTTTTATTTTTTCATTATTTTTTTATTTTTTCATTTTTTAAAAGTTTATTTATTGTG
Source organism: Suricata suricatta (assembly GCF_006229205.1). Taxonomy (NCBI): domain Eukaryota; kingdom Metazoa; phylum Chordata; class Mammalia; order Carnivora; family Herpestidae; genus Suricata; species Suricata suricatta. Next base: position 27,338,922 of record NC_043716.1, read on the forward strand.
AGAGAGTGAGAGTGAGGGAGTGAGCAGGGGAGGGGCAGAGACAGAGGGAGAGAGAGAATCCCAAACAGGCCTCCATGCTGTGGGCACAGAGCCTGAGGGGGGCTCGATCTCATGAGCCGTGACATCGGGATCAGGAGCCAGAGCTTCACTGACTGAGCCGCCCAGGCGCCCAGGTGCCCCTGGTTTTGGGTTTAAGAACGTCAGCTGATGACTGGTGTTCTCAGCCATCCCAGAGGGGCCGCTGGCCGGCAGGTCAGTGTCCACAGTGCCACCAGCCTGGCCCCTGGCGCGATGTGGTGCAAGGGTTTAAATATTTTACGGCATTTCAGCCTTGTTTGGTAAATATGAGTGGAAGCTGGACAAAAGGAGACTACTGCTGTGGGACTCACGCCTAACCTGATGGGGACAAAAATGAGCCTCGGGTCACCTTGCTGGGCTAGTGGCTGTCCAACCTCAAAGGGATAGCGCATGAGAGGACCCTGGGCCTGGCCCATGGCAAGCTCCAAATTTATGTTAGCAATCATTATTATTTTTATTTTTAGTAAATTATCATTAACAGTGTAATGCTTACAGGATAATCGTTTGACAGCGTACTCGGTCGTGAGAAAGAATAACAAAATTCAGGAGCATATGTGAAATGCTGAAAAACGCACAATAATGAGGAAGTGTAATTAGGGAGTTTATGATTTCTTCTTTAGCTCACTGAGAACGGATGCCTCTCGCAACACGAAGGCTATTGTTCATTGCTGCCTGTTGGGCTCTCGCTGGGGTTTAAGGAATTCATTCTGAGGAGAAGTTGGGGCGGGGGGGCCTTGGAATCCAAAGAGCCAGCTGAAGCAGAGCCTCTCTGGGAAGGGACCGAAGGGGGAGCTGCATGGGCCCCCTTCATCTCCTCCCCCTGGGCCGCCACGGTGCAAGGCCATGTGTGATGAGTGGGCATTCATGGTGGGCGGACACGCTCAGCCGGGATCTCTGGGTCAGAGACACGGACGCTCGCTCTCCCCCAGGAGGCAGGACCTACTGGGTCCACTCCCCCGCTGGCCAGCTCTGACCACAAAGAGCACCTTCCTTCCCCTGTCTCCACTTGGCTGATCACATGGGTTAGTAAGTCTGAACCAAAGCATTCAACTAGTGCAAGATTTTGGAGAAGAACCACGGAAGGCTCTTGAGAAGACATATCTTGTTATTTTACAAATAAGGAAGCAGGACATGGGTTAAGTTTATTTTATTTTATTTATTTTTAAAAAATTGTAATGTTTATTTATTTTTGAGAGAGAGAGACAGAGCACGAGCAGGGGAGGGGCAGAGAGGGAGGGAGACACAGAATCTGAAGCAGCTGGATTCCAAGCTCTCAGCACAGAGCCCAACGCGGGGCTCAAACCAGGAACTGTGAGATCATGACCTGAGCTGAAGTCTGGTGCTTAACTGACTGAACCACCCAGGCGCCCCAACATGGGTTAAGTTTAAAAACCTCATTTGGAAGTTTTTGGGGGGCCTAGTATTAGTTAGGGAGTCTCAGATACTGATTAGGTCAGTGAGTTTTAAACTGGCAATTGTCAGAATCCTCTGGAGGCCTTGTTAAAACATAGACTGCCAGGCCCCACCTCAGAGTGTCTGATTCTGAAGATCTGGGTGGGGCCTGAGAATTTGCATTGCTTACAAGCTCCCATTTGCTGCTGATACAAAGACCACACTTTGAGAACCACCGGATTAACTAGATTGATAGAGAGCATCAGAATAATCTGGGGGCTTTTGTTAAAAATATTAATTTGAGGCCCTCTGTAATAGTCATGATGTGTTTGGCTGCAATGAACACAATGCCAGATGACAGTTGTTTGAGCAAGAAGGACGTTTAATCACATATCAAGTAGACTGGAAGTAGATAATTTGAGGTTTGGCGTTGTTTTATGTTATAAAAAATGGGGGGGTGTCTTATCTAGTTTTTCATCCTTAGGTTTGTTGCCTCATGACTACAAAATAGCTGCCACAGTCCCAACCATCGTGTTCTCATACAACGATGTCCAGGGTAGAAAAGGGGGCGGGACCTCCCCTTGCTCTGTCCGCGTCTCACTCTTTTACGTCAGATATAACACTTTTCCATAAGTCCTCTCTTTACTGCTCACTGGTATGAAGTGGGTCAGAGGCAGCAGCAAGGGGGAATGGAAGTACTGAATGGGTCCCGGGTCACCGCCTGGGGCTGAGTGATGGCTTAGGTTTCCCAAGTGTATCACTGTCTGTCAAAATAAAGTTCTGTGGGGGCATCTGGGGGGCTCAGTCGGTCAAGCATCCGACTTCAGCTCAGGTCACGATCTCACAGTTTGTGGGTTTGAGCCCCGCATCAGGCACTCTGCTGTCAGTGCAGAGCCTGCTTCGGATCTTCTGTCCCCCCTCTCTCTGCCCCTCCCTTGCTCTTGTGAGCTCTGTCTCTCTTTCTCAATAATAAAATAAATAAAATACATGTAAGAAATTAAATTAAAAATGAAATAAATAAAATTCTGTGACCCCAGGAACAAATGGATGTTATTGGGCAGAGACTAGAAGTGTCTGTCCCAGCTAGGGTGACTTGTCTCCGATTTACTGGGACCATCCTGGTTTTATTATTATTTTTTTAAAATTTATTTTTAAGCCTTTTTTTGATGTTTATTTTATTTTTCGAAAGGCAGAGACAGAGCAAGAGCGGGGGAGGGGCAGAGAGAGAGAGGCAGACACAGAATCCGAAGCAGGCTCTAGGCTCTGAGCTGGAGCCCAACACGGGGCTCAAACCCACGAACCTCGAGATCATGACCTGAGCCGAAGCTGGACACCTGACTGACTGAGCCACCCAGGCGCCCCCCCAAACAGTTTCCATGCTCAGTTCGGGGCTTGATGTGGCTTTGCATCCCACGACCGTAAGACCATGATCTGATTGGCAATCAAGAGGTGGCTACTCAACCAACTGAGCCGCCCAGGTGCCAAAGGCGGCTGCGTTCTTGAACAAAAGATAAAGTCTGGCCCATACCAACTCTTGTGGCAGCCAAGTGCCCAGAGCCAGAACCCCCTGCCTCATCTGTGAGCTGGCAGGATCCTGTGTGGGGTGCGAATGGGGTCCAACTCTTCCCCGGACACAGGATGACTGTACCCTGTCTCCCTGGCCCAGGCCTCCTCGGAAAGCCGTGTGTCCCCTGCCCCCCGCATGGTATTCTGGGTAACTTTCCGATGGTTTGAGATCATTACTCATCATTAGGAGTCTTGGTGTCTGGAGTTTTCCAGGTGATCAAAGCTTCTCTGTCTCGAGCAGCCAGGCAGGCCCTGGTGTCTGTCACCAGTAATCCCTCGGCCTCGCCAGGCAGACAGTTAAGTAACTCAGGAAGGAGGGGATTTGGTTTTTAAGCTCATATAATTCAGCTTGGCATCCCGACGTGCAGGCAGTGACTACAGCCCCTCGCTGAGCAAGTCAGCCCTGGCTAGCGGGGCATGGGCCTCAGGGAGCCACAGCTCGTCTTAGTGCAGGGTTATTTTAGAGCCCAAGGGCCCCCTCCCGCCCTGCTTCCACAACACCATGCCCACCTCACCCCTCCCTGGTTCCTGTTGACCCTCCGCGGAGGCTCACCTCCAGACCCCAGCCCTGCCCCTTGCTTCCCCAGAACGGGAGCTCCCAGTGGGCCCCTTCTTGCTTCCTAGCCTCTGTCTGGGGTCAGGGTCCCATGTGCCTCCCCCAACCCCTCGGCCTTCCCCACGATCTATGTCACTGCACAGGAAATGTGTTGCAATATTTGTACAGGTTCTGACATTTCAGTAATAATCGCGACTACCTTCAGTGATGGAGGGGAAGGAAAGATGCTTAACAATGGCATTTCCTAATTTTAAGAAAAGAAAGGCTGAAATATTTTGGCCCATTTTTTTTTTTTCTGATTTGATCTTTGTGCAAAAAGGCTTGCTCATGCCTGAATCATACAGCCCACGATGCCCATCGACCTTAAAGGCCATCATCTGATTGAAGAGTAAACCCAATATTAGTCTGAAAAATAGAAATGGCTTTGCGGAAGAGTTTATACACATGTCCAGGTACTGGCTTCATTGGGGGGGAGTGGTCACTCAAGAAAATTAGTGTTGAGGGTGGGGATAGAACATTCCAACTGGGGCGATGTCAGGCCCTGTCTGGCACGCTCTCGGCCCCCCTCCAACCCCCCACCCCCCACCCCGGGCCCGCCCACCACCTGCAGGGCTGTCTCGCTCCAGGATGCGCTGCCCCAGGGGAGCTCCCTTCGGGCAGCAGAGCGGTGGAAGGTGCTAGGCAGACACTATACCATGCCCCTCACGCTTCGGAACCCTCCTGGCGCCCGCCTAGGCCTCCAAGGCTGGAGAAGGGCCAGCTCCTCTGGGGTGCTGGGTGGGGGGCGCCTGCATTTCTCCTGTCCAAGGACCACTCCTGTGTCTTCAGATCCACTCCCACCAAGATGTTTTACATATTTTAATTGAAGTGCCGCCCGGGCTGGCGGGACCTCTGATAGATGGCTCTGATCCGAGTTGCAGGGCTGCAGTGGTGTGTAACTAAGCATTCGACTAGGCGCTCCTGCTCTAGAGAGTGCTTTTGGCTCCCACCCTTGGAGGCGGGTCCACGCCTTCCTGGCAGGGAGGGGAGGTCGGCAGTGGCCTCCCAGGGTGGCCCAGGCGGAGCGCAGGGATGGGAGAAGGGTTCCGGTGGGAAATGCCACGGACAGTGTCAGAGGGCCAGCTGGCCGGTGGGCTGTGGGCGAGTCCGGCTCTTTCAGACACACAGCTCCGTGGACATTCTTTATCAGTGTCAAATTATGACAAATGGTGATGGGTAACAGTTGCTGGGTGGCAGCTGCTGAGGCTCAGAGGGAAGCAGGTATTTTTAGCACTGCGCCTCCGGGCTCTGGTTCCAGGTTAATTAATCATGGGGAACAGCCCCAAGTTTGGTTCTTGATCCTGGTCCCCACCCCCATCCCGGCTTTGCCCCCACTCCCCGGACTGGAATACCAGCTCCCGAGGTGGAAGGCATGCACAGCCCATGCACAGCCCAGCCCTGAGAGCCCTGACGCTGCCCGAGGATACACAGGGGATACCACCCTGTGTGTCCCCACAGTGGCGGCCCTCCCCCCTTCCCTTCTCCTCCTCATTGCGTCACTCCCCCCACCTCCCACCTTTTAAGTTCCTCCAGCCCTTTCTGCCCCCAAGCCTTTCCACCTGTGCTTCCATCTTGAGCATCCCTGGTAGGCATTCTCCCCAGCTGGTCCCACCCCCACACCCTCCCTCACAAAGGCCCTTGTGAGAGGCCCCGCCCAAGGCTCTGTCACTTTGCCCGGTTTACTTCCTTCAGAGCACTTAGCACCAGCCCAAATCACCTTAGTTATTGATTGCTTCACTTTATTGTCTGTCTCCTTCCATTGAAATGCCAGTGACTTGAGACTAGGGGTCTTCTCTATCTTATTTGCTGGCTTAGTGTCCGTAGGACAGGTACTCAGTGAATGTCCCCGAGTGGGACCCGCGTGTGGGTGGGTGGATGAGTGGAAGGCTGGCTAGGTGGCTGGCTACAAGGAAGACCTTCCATGGGATTTTACGATGCCCTGTGTCAAGATTATTATTCTTGGTAGGAGCACCTCTGGGGAGACATTGGCTGTGTAGTTGCATCTTCACCCAGGCCAGCAGCTGCCAAGGGAGGCATAGGCCCACGGGATTCTGGGAAGAGAATATTCTGGATGGGACCAATTGCCGTTCTCTCTGCTGTAGAAATGTTCAACCACGTGCTCTTTGGTATTTGTGAGAGAGTGCTTGAATTCTGGGTTGTTTTTTTTTTCATATTTTTTCCCTTGGGGTGGGGAGAGATAGTTTTCAGTAACTCCTAGAAGACTCTCCCGATTCCGCCTGAAAGCTGACATTGGTAGTTCATTTGGGGGAATTATGCATGGCCCTTTCTCTGTTTTCTCTTCAGAAATTGTATTTTTTAAAATGATTTTTTAATGTCTATTTTTGAGAGAGGGTGAGCGAGTGAGGGAGGGGCAGAGAGACAGAGAGAGATAGAGAGAGAGAGAGAGAGAGAGAGAGAGAGACAGAATCTTAAGCAGGCTCCAGGCTCTAAGCTGTCTGCACAGAGCCCAACGCAGGGCTGGAACTCACCAACTGTGAGAGATCATGACCAGAGCCGAAGTCGGACTCTTAACCGACCCGAGCCACCCAGGCGCCCCTTGCTGTTTTCTCTTCAAATATCAGTGTTCTCTGTGGTTGCCTATCCTCCCATCGCGCAGAACCCCAGTCTAGTCCTTGTACGGGACACCCGTGCTTCAGGGAGGACAGGGCCAGCCCCCACCCAAGAGGGGACCTGTGAATGGTCTGAGCCCTCTGCTGGTGGCTCAGTGGGCTAAATGGCCGACTCTTGATTTTGGCTCAGGTCATGACCTCACGGTTGGTGAGTTTGAGCCCCACATTGGGCTCTGCGTTGACAGTGAAGAGTCTGCTTTGTATTCTGTCTCGCCTCTGCTTGTGTGCATGCGCGCTCTTTCTCAAAATAAATACAGGGGGCGCCAGGGTGGCTCAGTCCGTTAAACTGAGGACTTCCGCTCAGGTCATGATCTGATGGTTGGTGAGTTCAAGACCAACATCAGGCTCTGTGCTGACAGCTCTGAGCCTGGAGCCTGCTTCGGATTCTATTTCCTCCCCTCCCCACCCACCCCCCGTCCCTCCCCTGCCGCTCTCTCTCTCTCTCTCAAAACTAAATATTAAAAAAAATTCAAAAACCATTGAAAAAGGAGAGAATCATGTTTATTTCACACGCAGAGCAGAGGCACGGGGAGGGGACACATGGCAGAGGTTGGGGAAGGCAGATGATCCATGTGGTGTCCACTCTCAAGAGGCGAGCAGGGCCCAGCAGCAATGTGCCCCTATCGAGCGGTGCCCACTCCTGAGCTCCTCCCCTTTCAGCTTGTCTGATTCTCAGTGGATGGGCCTCTGTGTGGCTGATACCCCACCCGCCTGTCCTCTGTTATCCTGAGACTTTGGAGCCTGTGAACTGCAACAGACTGCAGGCAGGGAAACCCTCTTGACAGTGGCCCATGAAATGCCTTCCAGGAGATGCTAGAATCCCTTGCCCTTGACATCTTGAAGGGAGCAGATAGATTTGCCTTCTTCCTTTCCTCTGACTGGAAGGAAACTCGTGAGGAAGGCACAGGCCTGGATGTAGACCTTCCTTCGGGGAGGAGAACATTCAGAGCATGTGCACATCGGGTCGTCCCTGCTGAGGATGCTCCGAAGGTTCAGGAGGCCACCAAGCCTGGGGTCTTCATTCGTCTTCAACCTCTGCTGAGGGTCTGAGAAGCAATGAACCAAAAGCTCATTATAAAGCACCAGGGAAATTGAGAAATTGGCATTTCTTCTTAACTTTTGCTACTTTTTCTTCGTAATTCTGGTTATGACTTCCATCATTCCCTGGAGCAGACAAAGATAAAGAGGCAGAGAATGAAAATCAGAGAGAGAAAGGGGCACAAACAGAAAAAAAAACCCACTAAAAAAAAAAGACAAAAACCAGAAGACAGACACACGTTCTTCTTTTTTTTCTGATTACAAAACATATTCATTGAGAACCTACTGTGTGCCCGACCTGTGCACGCACGCCTAATGAATACACCACAAGAGTGCAGCTTGTTTTTAATCTCCCCAGCCCCCATCGGATTGTGGGAAGCGGAGTAAAAGCATGCTGTTCCTGCGCTGGCCAGTAGGTGCCGCCATGCCAGAGGGAAAGCTAGTGGAGTCATGCGATTCCAAGGCCACCTCTGAGCATAAATACTATTTCATCTAGTTTTCTGAGTGCCATTATGTGTAGAGCACCGGGTGCGACATTTGAGGGTGTGTAGAAATGCATGCTCCTTGTCCTCATGGAATTTACTGTGCCATTGGAGGCAGGAAGGACAAGGTCCTAGGTCACAAAAAAAGGGAGAAGGTGGTAAATGCCTCAGGACTGGCTTAAGGGAAAAGGCTGTGTGTATCTTAGAACCAGAGACTGCAGAGAAGCACCTATTCACACTATACCAGAGGGAATAGGCTCAGAGAAGGGAGGTAGGTGATTGCCCTGTGGTCACACAGCAATTTTAGACTCCGATCTCCTGACTCCTAAAGATACCGTGCTCTTTTCAACCAAATATTCTGTCTCAATAACTGTAGCTGCTGCGCTATCTTAAGATTCAAAATTATACCTTAGTTTAGCCATAAATCTCCCTGAAAAATGCCCTCTCTGACACCTATGTCCTGGAGGCGGCAGCTGCCCTCAACACTGGTCCCGTGGTGCTCCCAAGAGCTGACTGTGGGCACCTCTGCCCAGAGGGATCATGTTGGTAGCTCAAAACGAGCCATCATGGGAGTACTTACACCATGGAAATCGGCCACAGCTGTAAATCAGAGCCTCCCCTCCGCTACCCCTCTGCCCAGGGAGCTGCACACCACTGACGTGTATCCCTACTTTGTCGATAAGAAAAATGAGGCTCAGGGAAATGAGGTCATCTGCCAAAGAGACACGGCTTACAGGTGCTGGCCCGCCAGAGATCTGGCAGGTTCTAGGGTGCTCAGAGATGGTAAAGTCAGGAGAACCCAGAGCCACCTGGATGCAGAGGGATCTAGTCTGATTCCTGGTTTCTCATGTGGGTGCTACCCCAGGGTGGTGTCATTAACTTGATGGCAACATCAGGCTCTGGACAGATTGGATTCGAGGCACACTGTTGGAGACATGTTCCAATGTGGAGGCCAGGAGAGAAGTCAGGGAAAGACATTGAGATACACAGGATAGAGATCTGTTCTTGACCAAACGGATGTAGGCTAGCTACATTTTCCTTTCTCATAGGATTCAGATAAGAAGTGCAAGAGTCGCCCTTCTGTATGTTTTTTCTCATGTGTGTCGACGTTTCAGGCGTGATCCGGCCGGGCCCGACGAGTGGGCAGGGAGTGGGCCACCTCGCACTCACACTTGTTCCCTGGGAAGCACTCGATGAGCACTTGCCGAATAAATGAATGAGTGACCTGATTTTACCGCGCACATAACTGAATCAGCACTGCTGTGGACCGCACATCAAAACTTAAGTACATGCCTCACAACTTTTCAGAATATCTACAATTCTGGCATCGAGATAAGAGTATGGATTTGGAATCAGAAGTTACTTTTTTCTCTTCTTTTAAAGCATTTTAGAGGTAGAAGTGGGCATATTTCTTACAATGTCCTTCTGGAATTTACTGTGCCATTGGGACCTGGAAGGACAAGGTCCTAGGTCAGAAAAAGAGGGTGACGGTAATAAGTGCCTCAGGAGAGGTTTAAAGGAAGGGCTGTGCAGATCTGAGAACATCGTAGACACCAGAGAAGCCGGTTTCCCTGCAAGGTGTGGGAGGGAGAGAACGCATACCTGGCAGCTAGTGGGCCTGGCCTGGCTCTGGCCTGTTTACTGCCCGGCTTGGGCCTCATATGTCCCTTGGGTACAAGGAGAGATTGAAGTCAGGTTTTGGAAGGCTATTAATGAACCGATAGAACAGGAAGACAGTCTGGGTAGACGAGCAGACAAAGCCCTGGATAATCAACCAAGGAGGCTACAATATGCAAATGAATGGATTGCGGCTCTCCTCCTGATTGGCTGGAGGGGCCCAGACATCACAATGCATGGAGTTTCACCACTCCAAAAGATTGTGTCTCAAGCCAAAAAAATAAAAGAATAAAAGAATAAAAAATTCCCTGACCAGACCGGTCTCTTCGCTCCCTCTCTTTCTCTGTCCACACGGGAAGAGAGACTATGGAACCACTCTATCAGGCTGGGTCCATCCTCATGAAGGTGAACACCTTACAAGGGAAGAAGATGGTGGAGAGCGGCCTCCAGTCCGGAGACTTTTCCCTCCCTCAGTCGTGGTCCTCCTGCTTCCCACCGCCAGCTGACCTAGAGATCCTGAAGCAGAAGGTGGCCGGGGTGCACCGGGAGCTGGAGGACTTTAAGAAGGAGGCGCTGCGGGCCATCCATGACCTGGAGCACGCCTTCTCCGAGATGAACGGGGCGCTGGCGCAGCAGGAGGAGCAGGCGGCCCGCGTGAAGCAGCGGCTCCGGGAGGAGGAGGACCGCGGCGTCGTGCGGAATAAGGTCCTCACCTTCCTGCTGCCGCGCGAGAAGCAGCTCCGGGAGCACTGCAGGCGGCTGGAGCGCATGCTGCTGGGCTCTGACCTCGACGCGCTGGGCCTCCCCAAAAAGATCCAGGCAAACTGACGCCCCCTTGCGGCGGAGCAGCCAAGTGGAAGATTTTTTTTTTTTTAAATGAAAGGACCAACCCTAAGTCCCTATCCATTTGCTATCCTTTCCCCATTGCCATTGCTTTCCTTCTACCTCAATAACACCCTGGTGAGAGGTGAAAAGACCCCAGTATGTTCTTTAGGTGAAGCTCCCGCTTGCCCAGCATCATCCCAGAGGGAGAAGCCCCAATCCTCAGTCTTTCAGACACCAGTAACTTTCACTGTTAACTGTCTCCCTGTTTGTAATGGTAATCTTGCTCAAATGTGTAACATGTTTTTTTTAAATCTTCTTAAACTGATGTGTTGGACAGATTTGCCTTCTTTTAATGACTCAAGGCTCTCCTGGTCGTTACCTGCTGCCTGGTCTACTGAGAGGGGTCAATTGCTCTCCTGTGCCCTGAATGGCCTCCGATTACTTTTGTAACTCTTATCCTTGCCCAATGGGCTTTTCTGCCCGCTTTCCTTGTTAGACTGTCATATCTCACTTCTCTTTGCTGCCTGTGCCCACCTGTACTCCCTCGGGTCTTATTCTGCCGTCTGGCCAATCAGATCAACAGAGCTTATTAGGGCTCAAATGGATGGAGTTCTCAGGGTTTAGTGCACAGACTCACTAAGACATGCCACCCACCAGGTGGGTTCTGGTTTTCATGTTTGACCCATGGAGCAGGAATTGTTCAGTGCCCAGATGTGTATCAGGCCGCGCACACACGCCATTCCACCTACTTCTGCAGGCACCTTTGGAAGCAAGTGTCACCTCCCCATTGCGCACCCGGGGGAGGCAGACCTCAGGAAGGGGAGTCATGCACTCAAGATCGCCATGCCAGCAAAGGGCAAGACTACAGTTCAAATCCTGTCATCCATGCACATTCGTCATCCTGCTGCCCCTTGGGAACCACATCAGGCTCTTCATGAACCTGTTCTGGAGGATCAAGATTGTCACAGAGATGACTTGGGGGTCCCTTAGCTGTCACCATGCCTTTTATTTCCAATGAGACCATTTCAATGAGTCACATAGGTTCTCCCTGTCTCCTTCACCCTCCCAAATGCTGCCATGCAATAGGGATTCTCCCCTATGCTGCGGAAGCCAGGTACCTGGAGACCAAGGTCAACACCAGAGCAGAGCCAGGCCGCTGTCCTCCTGGCCTGAGGCCCTGTCTGCCCTCCTGTGTCATAAAATCTCTCCCAACAAGATTTGAACATCAGCAACCCCCAAGCTGAACTTCACAGAAGGACCTTGTGATCCACTGCTAATTGCTATATCCATCCATCACCGCCACCCTGAAGGGCCGCACCCCAATTTTAGCTTCAGGTCATTACCTTGGAAGGTTTGGCTGAAGTAATAATAATGTAAATACTATCAAGATTACTACTATTACTAGCTTACAGTTATCAAGTAATATTACTTGATATTACAGTTATCAAGAATATGATAGGCAGGTACTACCTATAACTCACTTTGGGATTCTGAGGAAACCAAAGCTCAGAGAGAAGTAACCCAAGGTCACACAGCTGATTAGTGGCAAAGCTGAGATTTGAGTCTGGGAACATCTAACTTCAGAGGCTATGCTCATTTAAAAAGTTTTTTAGAAAATATTTATTTATTTTTGAGCAGAGACAGAGCATGAGTGGGGGAGGGGCAGAGAGCGAGAGAGGGAGACACAGAATCTGAAGCAAGCTCCAGGCTGCTGTCAGCCCAGAGCTGGTTGTGGGGCTTGAACTCTCAAACTGTGAGGTCATGACCTGAGTCGAAGTCAGACGCTTAATCGACTGAGCCACCCAAGTGCCCCAAGGCTGTGCTCATTTTAGCTGATTTGCAGTATATTGGGAACTTTATCTGCTAAGTACTTGCTGCTTGAGTAGGTGAAATGGGCACACTGAAATGGTGAGGTGAGCTGTTTTGTGTGTGGGGCAATCCCTATGCCAGTAGACCTTGTGTGGGACACATCTGTGTGTGTGTGTGTGTGTGTGTGTGTGTGTGTGTGTGTGTGTACAAATGTATCTGAGAAGAACTCAACTGGCCAAATATAAGAAGGTTTAAAAAATTCAACTGCTGGGGCATCTGCTGGCTCAGTCAATACAGCATGTGGCTCTTGATCTCTGGGTCGTGAGTTCAAGCCTCACATTAGGCGTAGAACTCACTAAAACAAAATGCCCTGCCTTGTACAAGAAAACTGGCTTTGATGCTGAGTCATGTGGAAAAGGGTTTGCGTCTACTGCAGGTTCAGTGTGTTAATATGGCCGCTCAGAAACGATGGTGCTCGTGGGAGTTCTGAGAAGAGATGAGCAGAACCTTGTGATGGGGACCCTGAGTCCACACCTGGAAGGCTCTATCCCAGCACTTTTTAGAGGGTCCTGGGCAGCCTACAGTGTGCCTGGAGGATGGGGGCAAGCCAGGGAAACCTGAGGAGGGGCCGCGATAAAGGGCGTGGGGACCTGGGTAGCAGATGTTTGTGTGGGACCTGATCATGACCTTCCGAACATGTGCCAGAGCTAATAAGGGTCACCCCTCTTTTCCCTGCCTCCATCAGGAACCAGTTGAGGGATTGATACAGGAAGACGGACAGATGGCAACAGAATCACTTTTATCACTTTTATCACTGATGAGGCTACTGGAGAAAGTGGTGTGGGGTCTGCGAGCCATGTGGGCTTGCTGGGACCTCATCCCTGAACATGACACTGCCTCTGGGCACAGGCACTGGCAGTGGCCGACAGCTGCTTCTGTGTGTCACTGTGTGACCTCTCCATGGAGGGTCATCTGGAGAGAGAGAGGGAGGGCGGGACTGTCTAAACTGGACAATCAGAAAGACCCCACCTTTCCTGGGGAGAGGAGTCAGGGAGGGGAAGAGCCCAGGAAGGCTGCTTGAGTGGTAGTCCTTCTGTGATGAAAGAGGAATGGGGAGTAAGGGTGCCCCCAACAGGTATGAGAAGGGTTAGAATAGAAAATTCTCTGCGACAGTACCAGCCACCAGAGAGATGCTCGGGGGAAGCTAGCTGGGTTCAGTCCCACGTAAGAAAACCCCCACATTGGGTGCTGTCTGTGAGCCTGTGAAGTAAAGGGTGTCTCAGCAGGTGTGGAACGTTCAAATCTCTCACATTAAAAGAAAGGTCTGGCCCCTGCCCGGCCCCTGGGAGATAACCTCTCAGCGCTTGCAATATGCTGTCTGCTAAGACCGTCTTTGTTTACTTGGGGCCTTGGGCCGAGCCAGATAGTTCATGCCCACAAGATGACTCATGGTGGGGCCCCTGGGCCAGGCTGTACCAGCTTGACCTCTGGAGGGGCTAGAGACTGAGGTCAGCCACAGAGGTGCTCCAGGCCAGGTGACAAACCACCTGCAAAGACCCTGGACACCAAGCTTCGGGTGAGCCTCTTGGCTGACGGTAGTTCATGCGTGTTGTCACACGTTGCTGCTGGAACACATGAGCGCTGACCCTACGGCCCCACGGGGAGGAGACAACTCGTGGTCCATGCCTGGTCTCTCCGGACTCTGTCCCGTGCTCTTTTTACCTCTGCCGGGCTTTAATTGCATCCAGTAGTTGTAATAAGCTGCAACCGTGTATATAACAGCTTCTTACTCTTCGAGGTGTTCTAGTGGATCACCGAACTTGAAGGTGGTCTCAGGGACCCATGACACCATGTCAGATGCACTTGACATTTCATCCACAATAACCTTGCAATCTAGGCAGTATTATCTCCATGGCAGATTAAGAAACTGAGGCATAGAAATGTTAAGTAACTGGTCTAGGATATAGAGCAGGATTCCAGGGCTCTCTCTCTTGACCACCATCTCACACCAAAGGAAGGGACTTGCAGTGATGGGCTGGCCCCCTTTGCTGGAAGGTCCTATGGGCCTCCAGCTGCAAGAAGAGGAGTCGTCCTGCAGTGATGACGAGGAGGAAGTGAAGGTAGAGGAAGAGGCAGGAGGCTCGTGAGCTTCTTGTGTTGCAGAGCTCAGGCGCACATATGTCCGAGTTGGGTTAGACAGGCATCGAGGCTGGAGACAAGGTGAGCGCCTCAGCTCCCTCTCCTGCTTTTCTCTGCCGCAGGTTTCAAGCTGGCTCCTCCTCTATCGGGAGCTTTCAGCAACAAGCCACGGGAAGCCCATTATGCTGACTTCTTTGAGGAGCCTATTTTTTCCCATGTAAGGAGACATCTGAAGCAGATGATCGGTGTGGTAACTCGACAATGACAGGTCCGAGTTGGTATCTCTGTATTCTCCCCTTCCTCACCACCCCCTCCCAGCCCATGGTCACATGACGATGGCTGCAAGAGTCCCAGAATTGTGTCAGCACGCAATGGCTTCCCACCCAGGAAAGAAGTGGCAGAGCTCTCCTCGCAAGCCCTTTGCTTATAAGAGAGGAAACCCTTTTGCAGAATCCACTCCATTCCCCAGCAAATTTTCTTTGCCATTTTTTTTGGCCAGAGCCGGGTCGTTCGCCTAGCCTGAACCAAGTGTGGACAAGAAACAAGAAGCAAGCACTTGCCACAACTCAGCCCCTGGGGCTGGGTACCTCAGTTACCCAAGATCTGAGTTTCCATCGGAGGGTGGGGCGGTGGGATGGTCACCAGCCCCCCATGCCCCTGCCTCAGTCTTCCCTTCTCTACTTACTAGATACCGATGATAAAGAAGAAGTGTGCTTTGGGGAAGGACATGGCTGGGCAGAGCTGGGCAGTGTGAGTGGCTGTCCCGTGGTGGGGGAAGCATGGCTTTAGGTCTAGGGACTGAGTAGATGGGCTGCAAGCAAATCCACTGCCTTCACTTGCCCTGCCCTTTGCTTGCCCCCTACCCAGGCCTCATGCTTGAAGCCAGAAGCCTGAGATGACCCACAGGGTATTAGGAAGACTTTGCACTCCTCAGTCCTTAAAATAGGCAGCCACTCTTAGAGATGTAATCCACACGTCACTGTCTGGGGTGACTGACCCTAGTTTACTAGACTGTCTCTGAAAACCAGAAGTCCCATATGCCAGGAGCCCTGTTAGTCCTGGGGAAATCGGAACGGTTGGCCAGCTTGCATTAGACACAGACTGTGTGGGGATGGTCCGGGTGAGGCTGCAGGCGGGGCTGGTCACAAGAGGCCGGCCCAGAAACAAGGGAGGCGGTGGCTGTCTCTGCCAGGTTGGTGCATCTTTGCTGTCATTTGTAACCACAAGTGGCAGGATGGGCTTATTCTTGACATCATTTCTCTTCCCTGCTGTCAGACCTCAAGTTGGTAAGATTTGCGAGCTAGGTCTTGTCTGAGCAACTTTTGGGATCTTTGTGTGGACAGTTGGAATTCCTGACTAGGTTGCACGTCACCGCTGAGACCCTAGTCCTGGCGCAGGTGAGCTGGACACATGGCTCTGCGCATCACATGGGTGGTGGGGGGGTGGGGGTGGGGACAAACCCCAGTTGCCACAACTTCAGTCTTATCTTTTCCATTTACCTGACAACTAGGACCAGGCCGAAGAGAGCTCTGAGGAATAAGAGGGCTGGGCAGAACCAAGGGGGTGTGAGTGGGCAACAAGGGTTTGGGTCTGGACTCAGACTTCATTCCACACGCAGAGCGTGGCCTCCTGATCAGATCCAATCCTTTAGGAATTCCTGGTGTGCTAAGAGCAGTACGCCTTAGGGGGCATCCTTCCTGCCCGCTCAACATCCATCAGCTGTGGATCCTTCCTTGTTGGCTGTGTCTCAGCATGTCGGACATAGTATTTTCATGTGACCCTGCAATTCTGCTCTGAGGTATGTATCCAAGAGAAATGAACATGTATGTCCATGCAAAACATACGAATATTTGTAATGTTAGTCATAAGAGCCCTAACATGGAACAACCCAAGTGTCTATGAATGGATGTAGTATATCCACTGGCTGGAACATTATTTGGCAATAAAAAAGGAATGACCTATTAATCATGTTACAATATTGTGCGAGGGGAAAGAAGCCATATTTTGTTTGATAGCATTTATGTGAAGTGTCTGCTATGGGCAGATGTATAGAGACAGAAGGTAGATGAGTGGGTGCCTGGGGCTGGGGGCTTGGGGGTGTGGGAAAGTGACTGCTGATGGGTGTGACATGATCGTGCACTAATAGGTGAATAGTATGATATGAGAATTTTATCTCAAGTCTGTTTCAAAAATAAAGTGTCGGGGCACCTGGGTGGCTCTGCCGGATAAGCATCTGACTTTGGTTCAGGTCGTGATCTCACAGTTCGTGAGTTCTAGCCCCACTTTGGGCTCCGCACAGACAGTGCAGAGCCTGCGTGGGATTCTCTCTCTCTCTCCCCCTTTCTCTTCCCCTTTTTCTGCCTCTTGCTCACTTGTGCCCCCCCCTCTCAAAAATAAATATAGCAATCCCTATCAAACTAACACCAACATTCTTCACAGAGTTAGAGCAAACAATCTTAAAATTTGTATGGAAGCAGGAAGGACCCTGAATAGCCAAAGCAATCCTGAAAAAGAAAACCGAAGCTGGAGGCATCACAGTCCTGGACTTCAAGCTGTATCACAAAGCTGTCATCATCAAGATAGTGTGGTACTGGCACAAGAACAGACACACAGATGAGTGGAACAGAATAGAGAACCCAGAAGTGGACCCACAAACGTATGGCCAACTCATCTTTGACAAAGCAGGAAAGAACATCCAATTGAAAATAGACAGTCTCTTCAGGTGGGCAGACTGGAGAGTGACATGCAGAAAAATGAATCTGGACCACTTTCATACACCATACACAAAAATAAACTCAAAATGGATGAAAGACCTAAATGTAAGACAGGAAGTCATTAAGATCCTAGAGGAGAAAACAAGCAACAACCTCATTGACCTCGGCCGCAGCAACATTTTACTCAACATGTCTCTGGAGGCAAAGGAAACAAAAGCAAAAATGAACTATTGGGACCTCATTAAGATAAACCACTTCTACACAGCAAAGGAAACAATCAGCAAAACTAAAAAGCAACTGGCAGAATGGGAGAAAATATTAGCAAATGACACATCAGATAAAGGGATAGTATCCAATATCTATAAAGAATTTATCAAACTCAACACCCAAAGAACAAATAATCTGGTAAAGAAATAGGCAAATAATATGAATAGACACTTCTCCAAAGAAGACATCCAGATGGCCAACCAACACATGAAAAAGTACTCAACATCACTCATCATCAGGGAAATACGAATCAAAACCACAATGAGATACCACCTCACACCTGTCAGAATGGCTAACATTAACAACTCAGTCAATGACAGATGTTGGTGAGGATGCAGAGAAAGGATCTCTTTTGCACTGCTGGCGGGAATGCGAACTGGTGCAGCCACTCTGGAAAACAGTGTGGAGGTTCCTCAGAAAATTAAAAATAATAAAAAATTAAATCAGTATTTTAAACATCAAAATATATCAAAAATAGATGCTCTACATTTATTTTAAAAAATTTTTAATGTTTATTTATTTTTGAGACTGAGAGAGAGAGAGAGAGAGACAGAGCATGAGCAGGGTAGGGGCAGAGAGAGAGAGAGAGAGAGAGGGAGACACAGAATCTGAAGCAGGCTCCAGGCTCTGAGCTGGAATCACAGAGCCTGACTCGGGGCTCAAACCCACAAACTGATGTTATGATGTACAATTCAAATCTCCTTTAATATTGAGAGACACAGATCAAGACTGGGATTATTTTCAACTGATTTTACTTTATAGACATTCTGGAGCCACATTGGCTCTAGAATTTACTTGGATTGTAGACGTAAAAAGTGCCTGATTTCAGAGACTGGCTCATAACAGGTACGTCACAAATGATAACTGAATCAAAACTGCAAGTGACAGGGCACCCGGGCGGCTCAGTGGTTTAATCGTCTGACCTCAGCTCCGGTCATGATCTCATGATTTGCGAGTTCGAGTCCTGCAGCAGGCTGTCTGCTGTCAGCACAGAGCCTGCTTCGGATCCTCTGTCCTACTCCCCCTCTGCCTCTCACTCGTTCATGCTCTCTGTCTCTCTCTCAAAAATAAATAAACATTAAAAACAAAAAAAAACCAAGTAAGGCACAAAATGTTTTGATCAATGACCTTGGTTGACCTTCACCATTGCCAAGAGACCTCAGGAGCATGACAGTATGTATGTGTAAGACATTCTTTTGGGCCCAACTGCGTGCTTGACGCCCCTCCCCAGGGACGCAGGAGATGGAAATGCTAGATGGAGATCAAGCCCTGCCTCTCCCTTCCAGCCCGGAAGACACCTTTGATGGGGCAAGACAGCATCAGGACATGTCCCTCAAGCTGTGTACCGCTGTCACGTGACCAGGAGCCAGTAAGTGAGTCTCACTCAGATGTGTTGTCTCCAAGAGGCTTCACTCTGGTGCGATCTCTTGCTCATATCACCCTCCTTTTCACCTCCTTTCTACAGCAGGAAAGGGTACTAGATAGGTGTTCCAGGTAAATAGCAGCCCTGCCTCAGTTTCTGTATGGCCTAGGGACGTGACTTCACCCCTGCAGTGCTGTCCCGTAGCACTTACTGCAACGATGGACACATTCTAGAATTCCAAGCTGTCATTATTGCTGGCCCACCCCACGTGCGGCTCTCGAGCTCTTGAACGGTGGTGAGTGAGACTTAGGAACTGGATGTCCAATTGTATTTAATTTTAATTAGCCCTCTGTGGCTGGTGGCTGGAGCTCCAGAGCCTCAGTTTCCCCATACCTCCCAAGGGGGTAATGACACTGCCTACCTAGTTGGGATTGTTGGGTGAATTAACAGAGGAAACGCAGGCAGGGCAGGACAACTGACTGAGATTCCAATTCCAGTCTGGTTCCCGGACCCACAGATAGGCCGTGTTCCCTGCCGCGGGGACTCTTGTTCACGGGGCCCCAAACAGATGTTTTGAGAAGCCCAGAAGGGAATCTTGGCATTGGTGCTTGGAAGGGTAAGTTACGGGGAGAAATTGTGCTGGATCAGCTCAGAGTGCAAGGTAATGGAAGCAGGTGTTCCCCATGCAGAAGGAGGCCAGCGCCCAGGGAGAGGGCAGAGCAGGGGGCTGGATCTTTGCATCTGGCCTGGTGTGCGGGCTGGCTGAGTGCGAGCACAGGGCGCCCGTCCCTCGGCTGGGACAGGCTGAGTCTCCCCCCACTCCCGCCTCCATTGGAGTCATACTATGGAGCACAAACCGAGGCATCCTTTGGGAGATAGCCTGGGTGTTGCCATTTGGAAAGCCAGTCAAGGCAAAGCTTGTAGGGGCTGAGGTTTACAACCAAGGTCCAAGTAGAAATGCCACCTTCTTGGGCCACAATCAGGACTCAAGGGAGAGGGTGCTGAGTCTGAAGGTCAGAGCTTGGAGCACTAGTCCCAGAAGCAGCATACTGGGGGCAAACAGAAGAGGTTCCTGCCATAGGCCGCCAGGGCTCGAGGCCCAGCAGGGGAACCCAGCTAGCACAGAGTGGATGCCCTGGCTCTCAGACTTCCATTCTCATAGGAAAGGTCCTCAGAGACATTTGGACACTCTGGGATGACAGAACAGGAAGGCAGGCCCTGCCTCTGCCAGCGTAGAGACAAGAAGGGAGCTGGTTCTTGGTTCCAGTGTCCTTGGCTTGTCTGTCACCGTCCTGAGTGGTTATTGCTTCAGGAGGGGCATGGCCCCATTTCTGGGTTTGACAGTTCTGGTGTAGTCAAACCTGTCTCTACTAAATAAATTAGATCTCTCCAGGGCAGATCAATATTTAATGTGGGGTTTAAAAAGACCGACTCAGGAAATGAGTTTAAAAGTGGAAAATTTGCCTTAGGTAGCAATTTCTGAAATACAGTGGTATCAGGGGACAGATTATTCAAACTCAAGCCATGGATAATATAAAAACAGTTGAACAAGCCCTGTCCTGCTTCCTGTGCACCGGTGACTCTGAATTCCCCAGGTCTCTGCGCACTGCTCACGGAGCGTTGGTGTCAGCCTGAAGAGGCCAGCTTCCATCGAAGATGGCGCAAACTCCTGCACAGCTGCCCCTCCCTCACCTGGGGCAGACATCACTAATCAATCCCGCCCCTCTTTCCTCCGGAGTCGGAGGCAGATTCATTTTTTTTTTTCAGCACCACACTCCAGGCAGCCACCATCTATCAGGCAGGGTGCACGTGATGTGAAATTTATTTCCCAGCCTCACCTGGTCCAGGGTCCTCATTTAACAGAAGAGAAGCTCAAGGTCACTTAGTGAGTTAGTGGCTGATCGAGGAACAGGGCCCTAGTCTTGCTCTTGAGCACTTCTGGCCCCCACACGAATTCATTAGAGGTTGGGGTTCCATTGGTGATCCTTTTACAGACCCCCTCTGTGAGCGGTGCAGGGCTCTCCTGGAGCGGCACTGAGAACTTTATTCTAGAGAGAAAATGATAGAATCTCACAGAAAAAAAAGCAGCTCAGTGATCATCTAATTCTACTTGTTCCATCATGGAAAAATGAAAACTCAGAGAGGTCAAGTGATCTGCCTAAAAACATATAGTTGGTTGCTCTCCTCTCTACATCAATAATATGTATGCTAATTCTAGAGCTCTCATTTAAAAAATGTTTATTTATTTGAGAGAGAGAGAGAGAGAGAGAGCTTGAGCAGGGGAGGGGCAGAAAGAGAGAGAGAGAGGGAGAGAGAGAATCCCAAGCAGGCTCCAAGATGTCAGGGCAGAGCCCCATGTGAGGGCTTGAACTCATAAACCTTGAGGTCATGACCGGAGTTGAAATCAAGAGCCAGACTCTCAGCCAACAGAACCCCCTCCACCAGGCGTCCCTAGATCTCTCATTTGGAAACCTTGGACAAATCACTCAAATGTTTGGACCTCCAACAGTTAGAATATCAGTGCCTAAGAGTTGCAAAAGGTGGGGCTCAGTCAGTTGGTTAAGTGTCCATCTTCGGCTCAGGTCATGATCTTGTGGTTTGTGAGTTTGAGCCCCATGTCGGGCTCTGTGCTGCCAGTGCAGAGCCTGGAGCCTGCTTCAGATTCTGTGTCTCCCTCTCTCTCTCTCTCTCTTTGCCCCTACCCTGCTCATGCTCTTTTTCTCTCACTCTCAAAAATAAATAAACATTTTAAAAGTTTAAAAAAAAGAAATGTAGAACATCTATTTTTGATATATATTGATGTTTAAAATATGGATTTAGCTTTCTAATAATATTCTGTTTGGCTGATGCAAACATTGGTTTGTATTCTCTAAACAAAGAACAAAGGGTAGCCAGGAACCCAGATTTGTGCCGAGCCATGAAGAGGTGTCTGTTTTGTGTGAACATCTCTTCAGTGATTTTTTTTTTTTTTTTTTGGTATGCATATGTGAGCAAGAAAAGACAATTCCTAAGAGAGAAAGAGAAAAGAAACGCTCTCTCCCCAGGGCGGAGGGGCAGTGCTAGGTTCAGGGTGACTTCTGTGGCCTTTGTTTTCTCATCCATAAAATGGTAATGATATTTACCTTCCCGACTTCAGAGGCGGGCTATAAAGTTCAAATGGAATAACATCTGGGAAGAAGTTCTGGAAAGTAAGGATTACTGTGACAGGCAAAGGGGACAAACAGAACTGGCAGATAGAGGCGAGGTTCCCCGGAGTAAGGGAGCTGGGGGGATGGGATGAGATGCAGCCCTGGCACCAGAACCCTGGCAAGAATTCCCATGCCCTCATTACCAGGGTGCTACTGTCAGATTCAAGCCAACTCTGCTTTACTGCTCGAGACGCTGCGATATTTTAGGAATGGCAGCCCAAAGGAATGCCACGTTTGAAAAAGGTCGCTTTCCTGAATTTGCCACTGGGTATTATTTTTATGCCACTGTTTTGTTATCCAACTTCAAAATATACGTCATATTTATATTGCTTCTGCTAAGCATATATTTTTATTTTATTGCTTACCATGTGGGTGACATTTGGTTATTGACTGTCTGGAGAATTGGGCCAGGTTGTTGTTGTTGTTGTTTTTTATTCTTCCTTTCGTAAGTGCTTGCTCTGATGTATTAATCTTTACAAAAGGAATGAGACAGGGACACATAAGCATTCACGCTCACACACACACTAATCACATTGCCATTTTATCTCACTTTGCGCGTGTGTGGCTACATTTATAAGAGCCGACAGATCTGAAATAGGTGGTCTGAAATGATTCAGGTGGGGAGCGGTGAAGCCAGCCATCTCCTGGGGAATCGGCTAAGGGAGAGAGAGAGAGAGAGAGAAAGAGGGGGAGAGAGAGAGAGAGAGAGAAAGAGGGGGAGAGAGAGAGAGAGAGAGCGCACACCTTTTGTCTTCTGTCTGTGAAGGACACACCGGGCAAGAAGCAAGGATGGAGCCATTGTGTGTCTGGGCTGGAAGGGACCCTGGGGATATATTTATATGTCTATAAAAATATAGACATGTGTTTTATAGATATTTTATATCTTCTATATTCATTTATCTGTCCAGCACCTCACATAATTCCTGATCCTGGGCTCAATAAATGGTTATCGAATTAAGGAACAAAAGAATAGTTATATAAACAATTTACTGAGGTTGTACTCTGTGCAAGACGTTTTACATGAGCTCCCCCGGAGCCACCCAGCATCCCCGCCTGGTAATCTCATGATCTCCATTTTAAAAGGGAAGGGACGGGCCTCTGGGTGGCTTAGTCGGTTAAGCCTCCAGCTTCAGCTCAGGTCAGATCTCACGTTCGTGGGTTCGAGCCCCACGTCAGGCTCTGTGCTGACAGCTAGCTCAGAGCCTGGAGCCTGCTTCCAGTCCTGTGTCTCCTTCTCTCTCTGCCCCTCCCCCTCTCATGCTCTGTCTCTCTCTGTATCAAAAATAAATAAAACATTAAAAAAAATTAAAAAAAAAAAGGGAAGGGAAACCAGGGTGCTCAAAAGGCGAACCACTGAGTTGTTGGATGACCCAGCAATTCTATGCCTTTTCAAAGGATCTGAAAGCAGGTGCTCAAATACTTGTACGTGACTGTCACAGCAGCATATTCATGGTAACCAAGAGGCGGAAGCATCTCATATGTCCACCAACAGACGAATGAATAAACAAACTGTGGTCTGGTCGTTCAGTGGAATATTATCCAGCCATAAAAAAGAATGATTTGCTCATAACATGGATGAAACTCGAAGACATGTGAGTCATAAGGCAACAGATATGAAAGGTCACAAAGTCCATTCATATGCAGTGTCCCGAATAGGGAAAGCCATGGAGAGGAAGCAGACCAGCGGTGGCCAAGGGGCAGGGGTGACTGGGGAGTGACTCCTTAATGGAAACGGGGCTTTATTTGGGGGTAATGAAAATATCTGGAACCAGATGGCACCAAGGGTTGCCCAACACTGTGAATGTCCTAAACGCCACGGAACTGTTCACTTGAAAATTGTTGATTTTATCAGCTGTGACTTTCACCTCAATTTTAAAAAGGGAAACTGAGTCTAGAGGGTGTGATAGATTGATTATTTTGGTAGCCCTAACTGCTCTCCTTCCCGTGTCCATGCCATTCCCACTGTATCTTTATAGGACTCTTCCATTCTGACTCGGGACTTGGCCAAATGACTCATCAATGGGACAGCAGCAGACTTAATGGAGAGGCTTGGAAAAGCCCACGTGTGGTTGCACTCACTGTCCTGGACTCAGACACCGCCAGGCGAACAAGCCTGGGCTGGCCTTGTGCAGGATCAGAGGCCACGTGGAGCAGAGCCAAGCCACGCCAGCCAAGGCTACCCTGCACCAGCCAGCCCCCAGCCGACCTGCCAGCTGCCGGCTGATGCACCAGCGACCTCGGCCAACATCAGCCAAGCCTGGCTCACATCAACCGAAGTGCTCGGGCTACTGGGCGATTCATGAGGAATAAGAACTGATTGTTGTTTTAAGCCATTGAGTTTGGAAGGGGCTGTCTCACAGCAATAGCTCACTGATAACGGAGAGACCACAGAACTTGCCTGGGGTCTCCCATTTAGTGAGAAAAAGCAGAACTGGTTCCGAAAGCACTATTTTATTCAGTTGTCACCTTCATTTTATAGGGGAAGGAAATGTGATTCAGCAAAGTTGAGGTTGGGTGGAGAGGGTGGGAACAAGGGGCGGGGTGGGGGGACAGTCATCCTCTGTGTCCTTGGTAATGAATGATGTCACATGCAAATGATGTCTCCTAACCCCCAGACCCCAACCCAATGTCACGGGAAGGTACTGAAACACCAGTGTGGGTTTCCTATGTGGGTTTCACATGGAATCTCTGTAGTTTTCCATCAGATTTTGGCAACTGCCCCGCCTGCACTGCCGTGGACACAGCCTCGCTGGCAGAAAAGTAAGAAAGATAACTCGTCTACATACTATTCTTTTCTCCTAACACATCGTCTAGGTGTTATCCTGGTTCTTTAGAAGATTAAAATTCTGCAAAGCAGTGAGTTGCTAAGAGGCTGTTTGCCTGACCAGCTGCGGGGACAGAGTCCTGGGGAGGTCGTGCGGCTCACGCAGGGCACTTTGGTGCATCAGGATCAAGATGACTGAAGTGGTGTTGTTTCCTGGCATCGCTTTCTTATAAGGAGGGCGCTGCAATGATCGGGTTACCCTCGCCCCCTAGAAAAAATACTTCCTTCTGTGAGAACAGAGGCCGCATTGATCTACATGATGAAGCAGGGCCCGGGTGGGTGATGCAGGGAGAAGGGAGGGGACGCTTTCCGGCACCGCGGGTGAAGGGAGAGCTTCTTCAGGGGGTTGAGGGCACACGTGGGCTGCAGGGTAAGAAAGAAGTAGGAAGGAGAACAAACGGGATTTTGGTAAGTGCTGTTGGGGCCCGTGGATGCGAGTCTCTTTTCCTGAGTCGCGAAAGGCATTGGACTGTGTTCTTGTCCAGAAAGTGCCCTGAGACACAGGCACCCAAACTTTATAAGGGTGACATCGGGCACGGGGCCGGCCTATCGTGAACTGGAGGTGGTGAGTGGACTTCTCTCTCCAGTTCATATTCGGGCCATCACCCCGGCCACCTGAACCTGGAAAGAGACTGAAGAAAACGGAGACTGGCACTCACAGTGATGTCCTGCTCGTTCACAGGACTCTGGAGCCTCTCCTCTCAGACATTCCTGAAGCCGAGGTTCCAGGTCACCGGGCTCTGAGGAGCTCAGAAACCTGGGAGAGTCTGGCATTACCCTGATGGTCGCTGTGTCGCTTCTAGGATAGGTCTTCTCCGGTCGAGTCTCTGAGCCTCACCAGCACGGTGGAAGGTTCACGCAGAAGCAAGGCCGGGCAGAGAAGCCAGGACCGGGAACAGAGAGGGCGTCTCTTTCCTCGTGTCACATATTGCCTCCCGGTACCCAACGCTGCACACACACTACGCCCTACGTCTCACGCCTGCACAGATCACCGTCTCGTTCTACATATCACACGTGCGCCACGGGCCCCACGGACGCCACCAGTCATGTGCTACATCACAGCACGGGCTATACAAACACTCGGTACCACATGTATCAGACACACATCACGCCCCTCGCAAACCGCACACACAGCACCCCCGCCCTTCAACACACGGCACACAAATTACCCCCATACGGGTACCACCTCGAGACCCACCCCTCACACCGCCCAACACACCTCGCAACCCATGCACACACTTTTCACGCCTCCCACGCTGTGCCGCACACGCACCCTCACGCACGTCGCCTCTGTGCCCCCAGAGCGCGCACGCCCCATGCCACAGCCACCCACCCCACTCTCCTTCTCATTCTGTGCAGGACAGAAACACGAAGGCGTCGCCATGATCACCTTCATGGTGGGAAGCTCAGCAGATCCCGGGGAAGGATGAGCGGGGAGGGAATGCCCGTCAGGCATTGCCTGGTTTGGGCATCGAACAGGCACCTGGTACAATGGAACATTTTATGAGCTGCTGGGGTTTTCGAAACCTAATTTAAATCAGAGGATCCTTTCTTCCTTCCTGAAAAGTAAGACCATAGGAGTTACCTTGAAGGGGTGACGGATAGAGAGGTTATAACAAAGCCATTCCAAAAGCCTGGGAGCCCAGTTCTTGCCAGGAGCATCCCCCTGGGCAGATCTGGTGGGGAGCCCGGGGACCAGCGTCTGTCCTGGGGCTTGCAGACTAGCTCAGGGGTCAGGCCATAGAGACGAAGGACTGACAGATCAACCTGCTAAGGAAATGTTAGTTCATGGCGGTCGAAGATGTGGGAGGTATGAGGTAGGGATAGAGAGGTGGCCTCCATGACAGCTAAGAGCTCAGCTTTGGTGGCAGAGGGACCTGGGTGTGAGGCCTGGGCCTGCCTGTCAGTAGTGCTGGGGCCTTGGGCTTTTACTTAGCCTCCCTGGGCCTCAGTTTCCTCATCTGAAAAGAGGGACAGTAATAGGCCCTACAGTCAAGGGCTGTTCTGAGGGTCACATCTAAATGAGAATCCATATGGCTGGTACATACTTAGTCCTCCATGAATATTAGCTGCTATTATTAATACTAGGGCTATTGTTATCATTCCCTTTGAAGCCTGGTCCCCCAAGTGATGGGAGATGATGAGATCCAAAGCTTAGCAGAGGGGTCAGCCTTGGAGAAGGACGGGACAGACATGCAGGAGGAGAAGAGAGCTGGGAGGATGGGAGCATTGAAGCGGAGGACAGGGAAGAGCTGGAGAAAAATGGAACCCGAGTCGGCGATTGGGGACTGGTGCTTCTCAGCCTTGGCTGCCTGTGGGTATTGCTTGGGGGGCTTTTTTAATACACCCAGGCCCAGATGCCGCCAGAGAAACCATAACTGGCCTGGGGAGGGCCCAGTCATTGGGATTTGGGGCAGCAACCCTAATGACTGCAGTGCGCACTCAGGGTCGAGAGCTCCCGGTGTAGACGGATGGCGCGAGTGGGTCGGCCCCCTCCAGCCCCAGGTGGGCACCCTCCTTGCTCTCTGTTTGGTCTAACGTTCGAGAGTGTCTCTCCACTGGATCTAATGGAGCGGATGCAGCTGCGGATGCACCCCTTCCATGGGAGCCCTGGGTCCTTAACTGAGGGGGGACTTTGTCCAATTCTGAGCAGAATCATCCTGCCCCAAGAGGCAATGGAGCAAATCCTAAAAAACAAAGGGTGGTGTGGGAGAGGGCAACCTCAAGGGCTTGCCCATCCCCCCAGTAAGACGGTCCCAGTGGGGGAACGGGGCTTCGCCGCGCTGTTCCTCTGCCACGTGACTCATGGCAGAGGTAGAGCTCAGACCCTGTGCCGGGCAGCCATGATGCCACCTGCAGAGAGAGGGGTTCTGCTTCACCCAGGTCCTGGGACAGTCACAGTGTTGCAGACCAGTGAGTCCCACCCCTTCATTTGACAGAGGAGAGGGACTTGCAGAAGGCACACATGACAGTAACAGAGCCAACCCCCAACTCACATCTTGACCCCCAAGAAAGGTAGCAGAGGGAGCAGTGAGCACCAGCCACTGTCCTTGGCCATCAGACAGTGAGACCATGGACATCATCCCCTTGTCAGGGCAAGCAGCTGGATCAACCTTGGCCTTCAGCGGGGAGACGGAGGCCTCTGACAGTGCATCCCTTAGTAGACCTCACATCAAGCCTGGGTTTTGGGTGGTCATGTGTCCAAACCCAGCCACTACTGCTTGGGAGATAGAGCTTTGCTCTGACCCTGAAGCCAGAGCAGCCCCGGGGAGCAGCCCCTGGCAAGCCGAATGGGGTGGAAAGTTCCCCTGGTCTCCCCTTCCTCCTCAGCCGCTGACGGTTTCACACAACCGGTCACATTGCTGCCCTAAGACCCTGGGCCCCAGAGACTCTGCTTTCCCAGCATCGTGACCCCCTCCCAGAGCCTCCCAGCATCCCCTGCTGCCCCTCAGAGAGCCCCTGTCTTGAAGACAAAGATCCAGCCGTTCTTTCGGTCCAGCCAAACTGAGGATGGCCAAGACCAGTCATCCCCTTCCTGCCTCACACAGATGCGATCAAGTCATCAGCCTTTTCTTTTTTCTTCCTTTCTTTCTTAATCAATCCCCGTGACAAATGGGTTTGTGAAGGAGGGCAGCCTGCCCTGGGCATTCTGCATTTCAGTCGGGACAGCAGAAGCAGCTAGATTCACGGAGCGATGTGCACTATTGGAGCTTATTCCCCAGTAACTGGGTGCTGCAGAGAGAGGCCCGCCAGGGCCTTCCCTCCTGCTGGGGGAGGGGGCTTACCCCTCCACCCCAAGTGCAGAGGGAGTGGTAGCTTGGCTTATCCGGGGAAGTTGGGGGTGGCAGAGTTAGGAGGATGGGCAGCCGCACGTGGTCATTGTGGGAACCATGGGCTTTGGCAAACCTACCCTCCAGCAGCTGTGTGGTCCCACTTCTCTGCTCCTTAGTTTCCTTGTCTGGAGGAGGGAGTCTAACACCTCTCCTTCTGGGCCACAAGGAATAGCAGGATGAGGAACCGGAGTGCTTGTGCGGGACACCGAGTAAATTGGAGCCAACACATAGCCTCTGCAGCGTGGACGGAAGAGGAGGTCGGCAGCGGCCCCTCCGTCCTAATGACAAGGGACAAGCTGAACGAATGGAAAGTCCACAAGTCTTCTCCGGTCCTTGGGCAAACCGATGCCCCAACACTGGAAGGGGAGACAAGAGGATGCAGACGATCTGACCTTCCGGAGCAGAAAGCCTGAAGCGGAGACCACCGCGCGAACCAGTGCTGGGTCGGAAACCTCGAACGGTAATCGATGGCTTGATGGATTGCCAGAGCTCAGTGTGGACAAACTAGACAGAAAAACTCCAGAGGGGCCCAGTCGCCCGCAACGGTTTCGTGTTTTACCTCCAGGAACTCGCCCAAGATTGGAGAAAGATCCCGTCTTGTTTCCTGGGCAGGGATGGACAAAGGGATCATTCGGAAATACTTCAGAGCGTGATGTTCCTAATAAAACCTGCCCTCAGGAGCAGCTAGGTGACCAAGGCATAACCTGCCGGGGTTTCACTGGAGCCTGACTGTCCTGGCGGAGGGGGAAGGCCCGACTCCGCCCCCCTCGAGCCTTCCCATCCCACTAAGGGGAGCAGAAAACCCGAGAAGCACTGTGCACAGGCTCACAGAAAGAGGCCTGATCCCAAGGCTAGAGGCGGCTCCCCCTCCGCACTCCTCCCCACCGCACCACAGAGGGGCTGTATGCACTATTGGCTGAGTCCTATCACCATCCTGAAGCAGGGGGGAGACATTCTCAATCTTAGATGGAGGGCCAGTGAGGACGTCCCTGCGGTTCCCCTTCTCTTGGCCTGGAGTGTCTTAGGGCTGAAACTCTGCTCTTGTCCCAAACCGGGTGACACCTTGGCCACACAGGTAATTTGAAGTAGCTTACCCTGTGTGGCTCTGGGACACCACCGGTGGGGATCCTAGCTGGTGCGCTGAAAGAGGCTTGGGACACAGGGCGCGCGCTATGTGCCTCTAGGTCACTTCTGCCCCAGGCAGCTGATGTCCTGTCCCAACAAAGCCCCTTAAGGCCCTAACCTTATTCTCAGCCCAAGCACCAGGAGCTGAGGGATGTGAAGATGCCCAGGAAGGGCACCAGGTCTCATGGCCAAGCTGCCCAGAGCCCGACCTGAGTCCACAGTCCCCCCTCCCGCCTTCAGGACTCATCTGGCTGACCTGGTGTGTTCCCCAGACCCTCTTGCTCACGGCTGACCCTGTGGGTCTCAAGGGCAGCCCGCCTCCATACTGTGGGGAAATGCCCTTTGTTGAATGCTTCCAGAAACAATCTGTTTCCTGGCAGAGGCCAAGGGAAAGGGCTCCTGGTCTTCCAGCTCCTTATCCAGGGACGAGTGTAAGGAGAGAGCGTAGGGGTGAAGAGCTTGGGTTCTGCCATCGGAAGACCTGGATTCAGGTCCTGGTCCAGTTGTGTGACCTTGAACAAGCCCTCCAGCCTTGGTTTTCCCTTATGAAAGGTGACGGTAAGGATAGGCCGTTTGTGGGGCCTGCTGTGAGGACTGTGAGGTGATTCATCCAGTGCTTACTCCTGATGCCAGGCGGTGACAGACTGTTAGCATCATGACGGCTGAGGGCCCTTCTTTCTGGGACACCTTCAGAGAGACCAAGAGTCCACCATGAAGCAATGCTCGAGGGTCTCCCTGGCCCACTGACCTCCTGCTGGGTGACCTTGAGCCTGTCACTTTGCCTCTCGGGGTCCGGTTTCTTGGTCCGTGAGCGGGAATGGCCTCTGGTGATGGCGGCCCACCCTGTGGCAGGAACGAGCTCACGACGGGGGGGGGGGGGGGGGGGGGGGGGGGGGGGGGGGGGGGGGGGGGGGGGGGGGGGGGGGGGGGGGGGGGGGGGGGGGGGGGGGGGGGGGGGGGGGGGGGGGGAGCACATGGACCCCCAGGAGGCGCCTCGCTGCCACAATTGCAGATACTATTGTTTGTGGGTTTGAAATTTCCTGACAGACAGAATGAGCCATCCGAAGTGAGAGTTTCATTTCCTTAGCCGGCCTGCTGGCCATCTCCTGGGGAAGGCGCGTGAGTGACAAGCTATAATTAAAGCCTCAGCTTAAGTCCAAGTCGGAGAAGGACGGCCTTTTAGTCGAGCACTCTGGTGAGCGTGTCTTTGGAGGCCTTCTCCCCGGTTACTGTCTGTCTGCTGCAGCAGGTCTGTCCTCATGCCCTTTACTGACCTGGCGGGAGCCACTCTCCCCACCCAGGCCCTCACATGCTCAGGCTTCAGCCCATCTGCTTGCTTCCCTGCGAAGCCTGCTGGGCGGATGGGTCCCCGGGACCTGGTGGCCTTTGTGCAGAGGCCCCAGGAGGCCACCTGCCTGGGGTGCAGGGTCAAACTGCCTGGGGGGGCACCAGCAATTTGCTGTGGGGACAGTGAGGTCTGAGTCTGGGGACAGACTGCTCTTCGCCCCACTAAACAGGGGGCCCCTGGTCTCACAGAGAAGCCCCTGCAAACTGGGGCCACCTGTGTGACCTGGCTCTGTGTACCCCTAGGTGCGACCGGACTGTGATTTCTCTTCCTCGACCCTCTGCTCCCCCTCGGTGTTTCTCTCTCTTTCTCTCTCTCTGGGGTCTTACTCTTTCATTTGATCAGCCAGTATTTATTAGGGACAGTGCTATGCCTCAGAAATACAGTGCGAACAAGAAAGATGTCTCCCCCAGCTTCCCGGGGGGGGGTTCAGGCGGGCATGAGGGCACAGGGCAGGGCAGCTCAAGGCCCACACAGGAGTCCCACACAAGGCCAGCCCTCCCCACAGTCTGCTGGGTGAGGGGGGCAGGGCGGCCACCTCCCCCACCGCTTCCTGCTCCAAGCCCTACCCCTTAAGCCCCCCACCCCCACCCCAGAGACAGACTTTTCTTCCTTCTCCAGCCTGGGCCAGACAGTCCAAGGCCCACGGGTCACAGTCCCACGTGTGTCCCTCCCCAGGCCAGTTTCTGACCTGCTGGAACCACAGCCTCCTATTTTACACCAGGGGGGCAGCGGGGTACTGACGGGGTCCCTGACTGCCGTGCGTTTGGCTGACCACAAGCATGTTCCTCCCCACACGCTTATTTTTTATTGCTTGTGTTAATACTCTTGTCATTTTTCATGCATTTGCGGTCATCATGAAGCCAGGGGGTCCCCAAAGAGCACAATTCCTTCACTTCCTCAGGGACCCTTCCTGAATGAGCCTGTGGGTGGGAGGCGAGTGCCAGGGGAGGGCTGGAGACTTGTTCTTCCCGGTCTGCGTGGAGCCTTCTGCCACCTTCTCTCAGACCCAGGGAGCTGAGGGGGGCAAAGGTCCCGCCCTCTCCTTCCCAGGCGCAGCTGCGGGGAGCCTGGGGGAAGGAAGGAGAGAGGGTCCTGGACACCTGTCTGCCCAGCTCCTTCCTTGGGGGACACTGAGGGGCGTAGCTGGGTCACCAGTCCTGTCGGGCAGGCCCTGTTCTGGGGGTCTTGCTCTTGCCAGGCTCCTATAACATGAACCCCTGGAGGCCTGGGGGGCGCAGTGTGGCTGACCTCAGGGAATCCCCTTCCCAGGGCTGCTGTAACAAAACCCCACAGATCAGGTGGCCTGGACAGCAGAAATGTGTCCTCTCACGTTCTGGGGGCTGGAGGTGACGGCAGGGCCCTGCTCCCTCTTAGACCTGCAGAGAAGGGTCTGTCCTTCCCTCCTCCCTCCCATGGTGTGCCTGCAGCTCTTCATTCCTCGGCTGGCAGCACCCCACCTCAGTGTCTGCCTCCGTGGTTGTGGGGCATGCTCCCTTCGTGCCTCCGTCTCTTCTTGCAAGGACACCAGTCATGTCAGATAAAGGCCCACCCCTCTCCAGTATGACATCTGCTTTACTATTTATATCTGTAATGACCCTATTTACAAGTAAGGTCACATTCAGGAGAAGGGGAAGGGAGAGAGGGATTCAACATATCATCTTTGGGGGACACTCCTTAGGACACTTGGGGTTGCTTCCTGGTTGTTTTCTTAGCCCCGCCCCTAGCTCTTTAAGGAATCCTTTCACTGAACCCTCTTTAATTACCCCTTTCAGTATGCTGTTTGTTTCCAGCCCTGAAATGGATCCAGGCTCTGACCCTTCTAGCTGTGTGACTACGGGCAAGACACTTAACCTCTCTGAGCCTTGGTTTCTTCACCTCTAAGGTGGAAATCATTTTCATACCTGCTCTACTTACCCCGCTGTTGCTGAAAGCTCTTTGTGAAGCAAAAAGGCCCATAGCACTGACTGGGTTCATTACCACCCTCTGTGTGCGTGCAAGGTACAGTTGGGAAAGGCCCATGTCTACATCATTCTCTTTGATCTGAACTGAACCTAGCACCACATGCCAATGCATGCTGAATAAACTCTCTTTGATGTTGTTGATGACGTACCTCGTTCTTCTTGGCCCAGCCTCGGGAGGCTGAACCCCCAGCTTCCTGGAATACAATTCATCCAGGGCCAGTGTCCTAGGGTCCTTTTGGTTTGGACTTCAGCTGAACCCTGACATCACAGGCCGCCCCCTCACCAGTCCTGGGAGAAGCCGGCAGCCCCCTGAGTGCAGCCCTTACTTTTAGTGCGACAGCTATTTTATCTGGGCCGCAGGGAGACAGAGATATTTTAAGATGAGTGTGTCAGCTGGGGTCAGTTTCCGCTCAGCTATCACTCGCGCTGTCAGGAGGAGAGAGGTTTCAGCTGTCCGGCGGGAGCCCATCAATCACTCCTGCCAGCCCTTAACCAGACAAAGGAGCCCTCACCACGGTGCTTCAGAGAGGGAGACTGTATTATTGTCCACACTCAACAAATAATTTTGGACAGGAGTTTTAAGCCCACAAATAAGATCCCTTGTATCTTTCAAGTGTTTCGATCCCTAAGGCAGTGGACGGCCTTCCTCTCTGGTTTGAGTGTCTTCCGCTGGTCTTCTGGTACAACTCTCTTTCCCAAAGCTATTTTCATTCAGTCATTCAGCAAACATCACAGAGCCCCTCTGTGTGCCAGGCCCTCAGCCAGGTGCTAGGGACAGTCCTATAGAGGGGAGGGGCTCATTCGGGAAGAACTCCAGGGGCACATGAGCAGCATTTGAACTAAGGTGGGTACAAAGTGCGGGGGGGCACCTGTAAGGAGGAGTGACCCACTCTCTCAGGGGTTGGTGTGGGGGGGCAAGGTTTCACAGGAGGAGCAGTCCAGCGGGGCTCCAAGGACTTCTGCAGGTGGATGAGGGACATTAAGGACATTCCAGGAGGAGGTAGGAGCAAAGTTATAGAAGTACAGAGGAACACCTGGGATTTTGAGTGAATTAATAGGTGGGAAGTAGAAGGAAATGAGGCTGGGGCTTGATGATAAAGACCTTGTATACTCAGTAGAACAGAAGCCCCATGAAGGGCGAGCACCTCGCCTGCCTGGCTCACCACTGTCTCCCTGCTTCTGGAACAGTGCCTGGAGCGGGGAGACATTCAATAAGTATTCATCGAATGCATGCGAGTGCCTGGCAAGGAGGCCGATGCCCAGCCCATCCCTTTGGCACTCGCCATTCTCCAGTATAAACGTCTTCCAAGATTCCCATCAGCCACTCGGTAACAACTATTTTTCTCTGGCTGGCATTCAAGGCTTTACAGATCTATCTCCCATTGCCTTCTCCAACTGTATGTTCTAAGTCAGAAGGTGGCAAACCACGGACAGCTGGCCAAATCTGGCCCACCACCTGCTTTTGTAGACCATTTTTATTGGAACCCTGTGACGTCCCTTGGTCTAGCTGTTGTCTGGGGTTGCTTTCCTTCTACAAGGCAGAGCTGAGGCATTGCAACAGAGAGCTTAGGGCTTGCTGAGCTGGAAATATTTACTATTTAGCCCAGCTGCGGAAGAAGTTTGCAACCCCCTGTGCTAAGGCTTTGGACCAAGCACCTTGAACATAGCAGATGCCCACCCTGTCACTGCTGAATGAATGAATCAGTGAACTGCTTGAGTGCACTTACCCCACACGGTGCTCCTGCCTTTTGGCTCACACCCTGCTTTGCACACACTGGTCTCCCCTAAGGCCGGGGCACAGCACCGGCTGGTGACCTCTCAGTAAGACAGAGCTGAAGAGCAGGGGTGGGCACCCTCATACACAGAGCCAGGACACACAGATCCTGGAGACTTCACTTGGAGGTGGCTGCTGATGGAAGGTTCCAGCACCCGGGCAGCTGTGAAGTGATGGGAAAGGCTAGGGGTATCTGTCAGAACTCTTTGAGGTTACTGAAACCCTATCAAACTGCAGAGGAAAACACGGGGTCTTACTGGGTGGGGAAGCGGAGGCCAGTTTCTACTTCTGAGAAAGTGCATGAGACAAGGCAAATCCAGGAACCAGAGTAGAGGAGGTCAGGGCCCCCTGTGGCCACCATGAGGCTTAAATGCCAGCTCTCCTCTCTTGTAATTGAAGGGGCCAGGGCTCGACAGTTACAACAGTCTTGGGGAAGGACTCTGATCAGTATGTACAGTCTCTAGCTGGAGTAAGGGGCTTGAGTACTCTGATTGGCCAGGCTTGGGTCACATTGTCTCTGTTGACCCATAGGTAGGGTCTATCACCAGAAGAACGGGTGGAAGGAAGTGTCTTAGAAACAACAGGAAGCCGTGCTAGCAAACTGGGGCACAAAGTCAGCATCGTATTGGTAGTATAGATGACATTGCCAAGTCCTAGAATCTAGTGTTAAACTCAAATTCCTGCTGCTTCCGGTTGAGACTTGTCCTGGGAATAGAAGTAGAGATCCTGCAAGGCTCAAGGAATTAGTGAGCCCACCTGAATGTGCGTGTATGGGGACGTCGCATGGGCTGGGCACAGCCAGATCTTGCCCATGCATTAAGCCCTGCTCACATTGTTTCTAACACACTTCCTTACTCCCTTGAGGCCTCAGCTCCAGAGGCAGGTCTCTGTGTCATTTTGCTGGGACACTGCTACCTGCTGATGGACCTTTGTTTTGCTCCCTAGCTTGTTTACACCGACCCACGTTCTTCGGGTGATAGACCCCACCTACAGGTCAACGGTGACCACGAGACCCAAGCCTGGCCAATCTCGCATGTACCCAAGCTCGCATGTTCTTCCTCCAGGCCTCCATCTTAGACCTTCCCTCCTGGAAGGGCTCTCTCCACCTCTGGCTTCTCACTGAATATTGGCTCTTTTTTCCCACAAGGCACTTACCACATTTCCTGCCCATGATTGCTCCTAGAACTAACTCTCTGTGACAGGGTCTCACTCTAACTGGAGAGAGAGAAGATGGCAGACACTTGATCTCCTACTTGATTCTTTTCCTGGGAGGCTCTAGTAGTTCTCCATGTGAATAACACATAATCCCAGAAAATTTTATTTGAAAACCACTTTCTGGTGGCTACTGCTTTTGGGACATCTCCAGGGATGGCAGACTCTCTCTTCTTTACCAGATATATATCTCATGGAAGACAATCTGATTCTACCAAACCACTATCTGCTTTCCGGTACCTCTTCTCGGTAGTCCCAGCTCTGCATCCTGGAGGACCTCAGAAAAAATTGAGTTGCTCTTCTAAATTGCAGGCTTTTAAATATTGGAAGAACACCATCATGGTATTTTCCTTCCATAGCTTCTTTCCAGGCAAACTTCCCAAGTCACTGGTACTGAGTGGTGGCCAGTGGGTGAGAGATGGAGTGGGGAATGGGAGCCAGACTCCTCATCACTTTGGTCAGGTCTGACTTAGTTTGTAAGCATAGCCTTCCAAATGCAGTCTTGCTAGGGCCATTAAAGGGGATTCCCTTGGCCTTGCATGTTAGGATGCCTACAGGAAGAATACAACAGGAAACCCAGCCCAAAGGGCTCAGGCAATTACAAACAGGACTTACCTCCCAAGGAGAAGTCCTAAGTGGAGTGGTTTGGGTTAGTTCAGGGCCCCAATACAGCCATCAATGACCTGGAGCATTTCCATTTGTCCACCCTATACACCCCTCATTTGGCTGGTGGTATCCTTACAGACTCCTCAAGGTGCCCAGCTGGCTGCTACAGTTTTGGACCTCACATGCTAACAAGGTTTAGGGGTAGAAGAGTGGGGAGGGGCAGGTGTTTTTCGGGGTTCTTTTTAAGAAAGAAGAAAACTTTACCCAAACCTCCCCAAGTGTACTTGCCACATGTCCCTTGGGCCAGAGTTGGATGATGTGTGAAACCATAAGTGGTAAGGAGAAAGGAATCACTGTGATTAGCTTAGATTAATCGAGGTTTACCCCCTGAAGGAGGAGAAAATGAGCCCTGAAGACAAGAAGACCTGAATTCAAATACTGTCTTCATCACTTTGTAACGTAACTCCAGTAGCTTGATGTGAATCACTAATAGCTCAATAGGAATTATTTAATCACTTAGTGACAGACACTGGCCCTGTTTTCTCATCTGTAAAATGGGCTCAGCAATAGTGCCTGCCCATGGATGTGGTTTGCAATCATTTAAAGCATCTAGTACAGTTTCTGGTATACCTACTGAAGACTGTTGTCACTTCCTTCTCCCTTCCCCTGATCTGAGACACTGAGCTTGCCATGCTAGCTCCTACCTAGTTTCTTTTCTGCTTTTAAGCCCCGTTTCTCACATCTGATGCTTATGAAACTTTTCTTAAAAATTATTTTATAAAGCCTAAATGCAGGAATTTACATTTATCCCTTTTACATGGTTTTGGCCCATTATTTCAACCTGTCAAGATATTTTTGAGTCTCGATTCTGCCATCTTTTCTATTAACAATCCTCTGGCTTTGTGTCAACAGCAAATTTGATAAGCACATCTTCTGGTCTGCTTCCTCCCAGTCGTGGAGGAAAGGGTGGAGGAGACAAGGTCAAGGTCAAGGGCTGAGCCTCTGGTGGTGTTGGAGCAGCCTCCACTGGGGCCCCATTGCTTCTCCCCGCCCCCCACCCCACCCCCCAAGGCCAGCGCCATCAGGCAGACAACACTTTGCCTTCTTATCCAGGGCTCAGAGGCTTTGAGGAATGTATTCCTTGAATCAGCACACCATGCCCTTTGTCACGCCCTTTGTCGCTGCTCCCTCCCATTCTGTTGTCCTTCAGGATAGGAATTCAGTCAGACGCCGCTCATCCTGGAGGACTCACGCTGCTCCCAGAGATTGTTGCTTCCTGTTCTGTAAGTCCTTAGACTTAAGCATTTGCCAAGGATTTTTATCAAACTTGCCAGGCTGTCCTTACTGGGATTTAATGTTTTGTTCTAAAAATCAGGACATAGGCTGTTAATAGTTCACCATTTCTGCATTCTCTGTAATTCCTCCAAGATGCCTGCCAGCGCTTCTGTCCTGGCCCCGAGGTCTTGCCATGAGCTCCTCAAGGGACCAGAGTTGCTCTATGTGTGTTGAGTCCGATTTTCTCTCTTTTTCTTCCTCGTTTCGCTTCCCCTCTCCCTCCCTCCCTCCTTATTTCTCAAAATAAGAATGTTTAGATATTTTCCAATATAATGAATACATATTCTTTGTAGAAAATTTGGAGAATACCCGCCTGGAGACATTACCCAATTACAATTCAGTGTACTCTCTTCCCACAGGCACAATCCTCCCACAGGCAACGAAGAGTTCCCATGTTTGTTTTAAAATTGTTTAACGTTTACTTATTTTTGAGAGAGCGAGAGACAGAGTGTGAGCAGGGGAGGGGTACAGAGAGAGGGAGACACAGAATCTGAGGCCGTGCTGACAGCTCAGAGCCTGACACCAGGCTCAAACCCATGAACTGTGAGATGATGACCTGAGCCAAAGTCAGATGTTTAACTGACTCACCCACTTGGGTGCCCCGATTTACTTATTTATTTATTTATTTATGTTTATTTATTTTTGAGAGAGAAAGAGAGACGGACATAAACAGAGGAGGGGCAGAGAGAGAGAGGGGGAGACACATTATCCAAAGCAGGCTCCAGGCTCTGAGCTGTCAGCACAGAGCCTGATGCCAGGCTCAAAGTCACGGACCACAAGATCATCACTTGAGCTGAAGTCAGATGCTTAACTGACTGAGCCACCCAGGCGCCCCTATAACACATTTTCTTTAGGGTGTGTGTGTGAGGAAAATAGGGAGGTGTTGGTCAAAAAATACAAACTCTCAGTTGGAAGTTGAATACATTTTGGGGATCTAAGCATAGTGTGATGATTATAGTTCATGATACCGCGTTGTATACTTGAAAGTTGCTGAGAGAGTAGGTCTTAAATCTCACTGCAAAAAAGAAATGGTAATTATGTGATGTGATGGAGGCGTTGGCTAATGCTAGGTGGTAATCATATTGCTTTATAGAAGTCTATCAAATCAGCATATTAGATACCTTAAAAGTTATATGAAATGTGAATTATATCTCCAGGAAGCTGGGGGGGTGGGCAAGGGGGCTGAAATTATTTGCTCTTTAGCCTCAGAGTAGACTTTTGGGATGGTAAAGAGGGATGGGGAGAAGCTGTCTAAGCTGACCCAGCACCGCCTTGACAGCGGGGAAGATGGGTCTCGGCCGGGGCACGTGTGGGTGGGCGTGGAGCCGGAGTTCTGACCCGAAGCCAGGCAAGCCGTCTCAGCTGCGCTGGGCTCCCCCAGTGCTGACCTCCATCGGGGCTACGTCTGTGTGGTCCTCTCCAGATGTCGAGTCTGCTTGCCGGGCTATTTGTCCAGTAGCACCTACAGTGGGATCTGTCCTTCCAGCATGGGCTGCCTCCACAGGTCAGGTCCAGCCTATTCTTCGAAGGGTCTAAGCTCTGCTTCTGTTAGTTGTGCTAGGCTCACAGGTTCTAAGGAAAAAGCACCTCCCAGACTGTCCCTTGGGAGGCGTGGTTGGGAGAGCAGGTGGGAAGAAAGGTGTTGTGGGGTCTTGAGTTAATTATTTGGAGAACGAGGGGGTCATCCAGGTTTCAGGACTTAGGTCAACATGTTGGTTGGCAAAGAGGGGGCTCTCACCACATACCCCTAAGGCAGCTTGGCATAGTGAAAGGAGCCCCCCAAGGCAGGCCCAAACACCTAGGTGTTTGCCCTGAACTCAGTAGCTATGGTGACCCGACAGGAATCACTTATTCTCTCTGGCCTTCAAAAAATGGACTTGGCCTACATATGTGGTTCTCAGTCTTGTAGGGTTTCAAGACTCCTAGTGATTACTAATTATATTTTTATTATCTATTGTTTGAGAAAAAATGACTGTGACTTTGGGAAGGTTATGGGTGTGAGCTTTGCTGGAAGGGAGGCACTCATGTCAATGCCTTAGAAGTATCTTAAGGAAAGAGTCAGGGTCCTAGGTGTGAGGCAACTCCAAAAAAGACTCTCCTCTCCTGTTTCCTCTTTCATTCTCCCCCAAAGACTAAGAAAAAGGGATCAGAGAATTGGAGGATTAAAGAATAGGTGGGGATAGGGTTAGGGGTTTGGGAATGGGGAGGGGATGAGGATGAGGGATGAAGACGAGGGTTTGGGGATTGGGGTGAAGGATGATGAAGAGATGAGGATGAGGGAGGGGATGAGGGGTGGGGTAGGGGTGAGGGGAAGGGGATGGAGATGAAGTATGAGGGGATGGGGATGAAGATGGGGATGAGGGCATGAGGAGTTCAGCTATGTGTGTGGTAGAATAGAGAAAATGGTAGTCTGTCCTTTTACCCTTATTTTTTCCTACCTCATGCATGGGCTGGGTTATTTTTGCTACAATCCATCAAAGGAACACTGTGTGCAGCGATCAGTGTTAGCACCGGAAAGGTGGCTGTCTCGTAGCAGTTCTTCCCTAAGGACGTGAGGGTCCCTGGGAGCCAGGAGATTATCTCCCCAGCTTCAACCTCAAGGAGCAAAGACCAGTGGAACTGTTTCCCCTGGGAAAGGCAGAGGAAAGGGGGAAGGGTGAAGTGGACAAGACTCTCAGGCTCCCCCCAGGCCCCAGGGCTCAGGAAGGAGAGCCTCTGCACCCTCCCATCGACCGACCCTCAGTGTGTGCATAGAGTTACCAGTGAGGCTGCCCATCCAGATGGGCTCCTAGGTGCCACAGAAGGGCAACGTTACCTTGGGAAAAGGAGACATAAGGAAGGCAAACAGGTCATGGTGGGGCTGTGGCGTAGGGAAGGGGCAGGAAGAAGGGGAAGATTGCAGGGAAGTTGGGGATACAGTGAAGCTCTGTGGTAGAAGGGGGTGGAAAGCCCTTGCCCATGAGGACCCCCAACAATGAGACGGTTGGTGGTCGGGAAGCCACAGCTCCCATCTGAATTCTCACCTGGTTCTCAACTGTCTTCTGCATGGCTTCAGGCACCTCCTTCCTTTATCTGAGCCCTACTTTCCTCACCTTTGCAATGGGGTGGGGCAACATGAAAGTGCAGTCTGCAAAGCTGCCTTCAGCTCCATTTTGGGATCCCTACGCCTGGCAACTCCCTCTCATCCTGGTCCCTGGGGACAGTCCCCAGCCTCACCAGTCCTGCAGTGATAGGGGTGGGACCAGCACCTCATTCCCTAGATGTAACTACCCATTACACGGAGCCGCTCTCTACCAAGCTGGGGCTCTGGCAGCTTTATTATAAGTTTATTACATGCTAATTCAAGCAAATAAATTTGCCCCAGCTGTGAAGCAGAGGAGATTAATAACCTCAAAGATTACTTTGCTGCTTTGATGAGTTTCTTGAGCAGAGTATATTTAGGAAGAGCAACTAGATTAGTCGAAACCCCCTTTAATTATTAGTGACACTGTGCAAATGATTCTATATGACTGGAATACCAACTACTTAACTCCCTGACCTTCTTATTCAAATAAACACATCTCATTATGGCAACGTGACTTCCTGGTCCACACACCGTGGAAACTGCTGGCCAAGGACCTGGTAATGGGACAGCTGGCACATGAACTCTATTAAGGATTCGATGACAGCCTTAAAGGCGTACATCCTCTTTCCCTGTCTTCACCTTTGGGCTGGATCAGGGCCACAGGGAGTGCTCTGGATGTCCTAGAGTTAGAAGAAACAGTTCTCAAGTGAGGGAGATGACCTGCCCAAAGTCCTGCAGTGAGTTTGCCAGATGGTGTCTTTAGCTCTACTAAATCTTCCACTCCAAAATCGGTTTTGCAGCCAGAGACTGGGGCTGTCCCAGCGGAAACCGTGAGGGTGATCAAATCCAGTTCCAGAAACTCTCTTACTCTGCACTCCCACGTGGGGATGTGTGCCCTTTGCTTCATTCC
Organism: Suricata suricatta; assembly: GCF_006229205.1. NCBI lineage: Eukaryota > Metazoa > Chordata > Mammalia > Carnivora > Herpestidae > Suricata > Suricata suricatta. The sequence continues at coordinate 27,380,617 of NC_043716.1, forward strand.
ATCTCAGAGCTCTTCTTCTGTGAAGACTTAGGCCTCTTGGAAGTGCCACCTCCCCACGTTCAGAGAACGAAAGGTAGAGGAGACACTCCACCAGAGACGTGGCATCTCCGTCCAGGGAAGGCAGAGGGTGCTCCTGATGTGGGTCCTCTGCTGCACAGCACACCACACAGGAGGGCCCATCCCTGCACATCCCAGTAATGAGCCTGTGAAGGAGCCTCTACCCATTTGTTTTCGAGATGAAGACACCAAGTCTCAGACCATTTAAGCAACTTGCCCCCAAATGCCCTCCCTCCACTTGCCTACCTGGTAAATACCCCCTGGTCTTTTCTGCCTCAATTCAAGTGCTACCTCCTTTGTGAGGTTTCTGTGCATGCTTTTCCTTCCACACTGTTCCCAGCACTGACTAAACTCAATGGTGCTGATTTGCTCATGATTTGCCTGTCTTATTTGATTGACCCTTAAGAGCAAGAACTGGGTCTCTTTATGAAGAGACCCATGAAGATGTCCCGTGATCCTGGCAGAGAACCTGGTCTGTACTAAATGCAGACCAACATTGACAAAGACTTGAAATTGTTCTGGATGATAATCTTGGTCATATGGGCAATGTCTGACCCTACTGACTGGCAACTTGGGAAAAAAATTGCCATAGTTCCTGGACACTATTCAACAAAAAATGGCAAGTGTAAAAGAAAAAAATATATAGAAAAGAATTACAGAAAAAAGACAAACATGTATCTCAACCCAAGTGGAGAGTGTCTTCCTCAATGTGGAAACAAAGGCAGAATTCATAAAAGATAGATTTGACCATTTCAAAATTAATCCTTTCCCCCCATAGGTTAAATGTCAGTTCCTTTCCCACATTGTCTGCATGTATTCCTGGTCAGCCACTTGCTTTTATCCCAACTTTTTAAAAAGTATCATCAGGGTGAAAAATTTGCTGGTAGAAATGCTTGGATCAATGATGCTTTGACTTATTACCTGGAGGATGTAACTGAGAGGTCCCCCAATATTTTACTCCCTCATTCCTTTTAGAAGGGAACCCCAAGATTTTAGCTGAGCAGCTGCATTCCAGCAAACGTTACATTTCCTAGTTTTGCTTGCAGCTAGCTGGTCAATGAGATATAAATGGAAATTGTGTGCGCAACTTTCTGGGTTCTGCCCTTAAAGACAACTGGCCTCCTTTTCTCCTTCGCCCTTTTTGCTGACTCGTGCGAGACAGGATCTGGGGTCACCAGATCACAAGATGGAAGCCATGTGTTGAGGGTAGTGGAGTGACAAACAAGGTGAAAGAGGGTTAGGTCTCTTGAACCATGGTGCCATCACCTCAGTCCCCAGGAGTGAACTGTTAAGTGAAAATTGTATATTATTTTTATTTTAGGTCTTTGTTTATAGCATCAGATTTATATTCTCTTATAGAACACTTTGATGTGAATAACTGAGGATCAGCCAGCAGTGTTGATACTGCAAATCTCAAGACTGGTGTCTACACTGCTCTGAGCAGGTTTAGGAGCTGCTCAAATCTTAGTAGATTGGAATTTGAAGACTTCTTTTAAAATAGTTTGTTTTGAAGATGTGACTTTAGAAACCTATAACATTTTTTATAACAGTAAAAATTAAAAAAACAAACAAACCCAGAAATCCATAGAGGTGCCTGGATGGCTCAGTCAGTTAAATGTCTGACTCTTGATTTTGGCTGAAGATTTCAGCTCAGGTCATGATCTCAGGGTTGTGAGATCAAGCCCCACAACCAGCTCTGTGCTGGGCATGGAGCCTCCTTAAAATTCTCTCTCTCCCTTTCCTTCTGCCCTTCCCTCACTCATATGTGCACTCTCTCTCTCAAAAACAACAACAACAACCAAGAACAACAACAAAAAAAACCCCAAGCCCACAAAAAAATGAATCCATAAAAATGGAAAAAATGGTCTAAATTGTGAAAACAAAAAGAAAGAAAGATATCTGTGTATTGAGTGGTATGGTTGGATAATTACATAGAGAGGAACTATTTCAAGTAACTTAATTAATTAAATTAATTTTATTGTCATCTCAAGTGGGATATACCCTAATAAAAACAGCTACAGGGGCGCCTGGGTGGTTCAGTTGGTCAGGTGTCTGACTTTGGCTCAGGACATGATTTCACAGTCCCTGAATTTGAGCCCTGTGTTGGGCTCTGTGCCGGCAGCTCAGTGCCTGGTGTCTGCTTCAGATTCTGTGTCTCCCTCTCTCTCTGCCCCTCCCCCACTCACACTCTGTCTCTCTCTCTCTCTCTTTCTCAAAATAAATAAATAAATAAAAACATAAAAAAGGTTGCAAAAATTTTAAACTATTTATTGATATGCATATTACTAATAATAAGGCTGATATTGTGTATCTGAGACTTGCGTGTATATTGTGAGATAAAGAAGTGAATAATTAAAAAAAAAAGAAGTGAATAATTATGTTGGTTTTATGGGGAATTGGGATGCTCAATGTGAAAGAAAGGATTGTATGGCTATAAGACTGATGAGGCTAAGTGAAAGCCCTAGAATCCCAAATCTGAATCAGAAGCATCAATTATGCATTCAGGAAGTATGTTGTTATTTTTAAGCTCTGTCCGTTTTCAATTCATTGAAAGAAGCTGTGAAGGTAGCCAATCCAGTAACAGTGAACACCCCAACAAGCTAGATTATGTTCTTTAAATACTATTACTCAAAAAGTGGGGGTCCCAGATTTTTAAAGAAATGATGGGTTCCAGTTTTGGGCCACAAAATATATACGATGACACTGGAACATCTTATGTCAAAGTTGGCAAGTTGAGAAATCTCCTACTGGCCAAAGATGGGACAGTTTGCTCATCAATAAAATAATAACTGCAATAGAATGAAAACATCATATTTGGTCACATGGGCACTCCGTGCAATGCCATCGGTCTCACATCTGACCTTACTCATTGGCAAATTGGAAAAAAATTAAGATATTTTTCAATCCATAAGTTCATAATAAATTTTAAAAAGAGAAGAAAAAAGCCACTCAGTGACTACTTTTGGAGGATGTTATAGCTATTACAGAGTGGGGAGAGAGGGTGGTAGGAAAGGGGCAGATGGGGGCTCTATTTTGAAAACTGACAGGTGAAGAGAAGGAATCAAGCATTTACCTGCTTTTCCTACATAAACCACATAGAGTAAAGAGATGGTTGATAACTAGCTCTTCATACGAAGAGCGAGAAACAGAATTAGAATAACATTATTTTACAATCCTTAATAAAATTACAGACAACTTGATATCATGTGCTATGCAGTGGAAGGACACAGTACTATCTGTGAAGTGTTATTGCCAAAAAGACTGGACCTGAGTTTTATTAAACCTCTATCAATTTCTTATGAAAGAGAAGGAAAAACATATTGAAAGACTCTGGGGTGCAATCAGCCGGGGGCCAGCAGCCCAGTGTGAGATGTCAGAGCCCAAGCAGGGGGGGGTGGGTGTCCCTGTGGCATGGTACAGGGGGTGAGAGTCTAGGTGAGGAGAATGTCTGCACCGGGGCATGGTGGGGTTTCAGAGACTGGGTGGGGGTGGGAGTGGCAACAGTGGCAGCCGGCATGGGGAGTCAGAGCCCAGTCAGCATGAGGGAGAGTGTCCATGTGGAAGGGGCATCCTGTGGGGGCAGGTGGGTGTGGTGTCTTGCAGCCGGAAAGCCCTGAGGAGGGGGCCGCTACATGGTGTGGGCAGGGGAGCACAGTGGCCTCATATGGGATTTCAAAGCCAAAGCAGGGTAAGGAGGGTGCCCGTGTGGGTGTCCACAAAGGTGATGGGAGATTGTTTACACATATGGTTTCATTCAATAAGAAAATACGTTGAGGGGAATAATGGGAGCCAATGTCTCCTGTCAGAAGGAAGTTACAAATATGGAAAAGGGGAAAATGAGGATTAACTCTGTGATATGGATTGGAATTAGAGATGTTAGTGTGAATTCATGCTTTTCAATATGTATCTAGAGGGGCACCTGGGTGGCTCAGTCAGTTAAGCCTCCGACTTCGGCTCAGGTCAGATCTCACGTTCGTGGGTTTGAGCCCCACGTCAGGCTCTGTGCTGACAGCTAGCTCAGAGCCTGGAGCCTGCTTCCGATTCTGTGTCTCCTTCTCTCTCTGCCGCTCCCCCTCTCTTGCTCTGTCTCTCTCTGTATCAAAAATAAAAAAATAAAAATTTAAAAAATTTAAAAAATATGTATCTAGAGATGGATAAATGTATATAAATACATGTACATGTTGGGGTGTGTGTGTGTGTGTGTGTGTGTGTGTGTGTTATTTAGTGGTGTCCATTGAAAGGGCCTAAGAGAAGTGGTATCCTAATACCACTGAGCAGACCTAGAGCCCAGAGCCTGCTTTCCCAGTATCCTTCTCCATAGCATGGGAGCCAGAACTCCTTGGAGAAATGAGTGATCCTTGGGTTGGGGCAGAGAGAGAACGAGATGAGCCAAGAATATCTTGCGCCGGAAAATGAGAAAGTGCTCAAAACCTGATGAGAAGGTGTCAAAGAGACACAGACGCCAGCACGAGGGCTGCCTACCACTGGGTCTCAAATCAGAGAAACTGATACTCAAATTTTATATTCAACATTTTGAGTATAAAAATAAGTAATGAAAATGATGAATTATGGCGCTTTAAATAAGACTCTGTGAATCTGTACTGATATAAATAAATAAGTTTCCTTTAGAGTAAAATGCCAACTAATAAGAAAAGGTGGGATTAGAAAATCACCATTTGGCTACTTCGCAGTAATAATGACTTCAGCCAAGAAGCATTAGGTGATGTCAAACTTAGGGAGTGAAAAGTTTGATGAGGAATGGGTATGTACATAGTCTCAAACTCACTTCCATCCAAAATATTGACTAATTACAAAGAAAAATGAGCAAATTTACTGTGGAATAACCTGGCAGACCCGACTTAATCAAGTGATTAAAGCTAATATCACTGGTAATAGGACAAACAGCAATCGTGCACCACTTGACAGGAAGCAATGAGGACACAGAGCCACTTAGTGTGACACTCTTGTTAAAAGGCATCGCCTGAAACTAATCGTGAAGAAACGTCGGAAAACTCAAATTGAAGGACTCTGCAAAATAACTTGCCCATAATCTTCCTAAGTGTCTCAAGGTCATGAAAGTCAGTGTGAAAGACTGAGGAACTGTTCCAGATTGAGGGGGACTGATGAGACATGACAATTAAATATAATGCATGATCCTAGATCCCAGCTTTTGCAATAAAGGACATTATTGGGACAACGGTGAAACCTGGATGTCTGGTAGGAATGAATCAATGTTAATTTCCTAATTGTGATGGTTGTATTGTGATTATGTAGGAGAGTGTCATTGTTGTAGGAAGTAAGTGCTACAGTCTGTATGTGTGTATACAGGAGGGCTGGTAGGGGTGCTGGGATATCATGTCCGCCATTCATCCTCAGATGGGCCTGGGTGGCTCAGTCGGTTAAGTGTCCAACTTAGTCCTAGGTCATGATCTTGTGGGTCGTGAGTTCAAGCCCCATGCCAGGCTCTGTGCTGATAGCTCAGAGCCTGGAGCCTGCTTTGGATTCTCCACCTCTCTCTGCCCCTCCCATGCTCATGCTCTGTCTCTCAATAATAAATAAATGTTCAAAAATTTAAAAAAAACAAAGGAAGTTCTTTGTACTGTTCTTGCAAAAATGTTTTTGTGAGTTTGAAATTATTTTAAAATATAAAGTATCATTAGCATTAAAAAAAAAAAGCAGGCTGTTCATAATAGCCCATAAGTGGAAATAACCCAGATGCCTATCAACAGATGAATGGATAAATAAAATGTGATGTATACATACAGTGGAATATCATTTGGTAATAGAAAAGAACAAAGTACTGATACGCACTATAACATGAATGTACCTTGAAAACGTAATGCCAAGTGAAAGAAGCCAGTCACTAAAGATCATATATTGTATGAGTCTATTTCCATGAAATGCCCAGAATAGACAAATCTATTGAGATAGAATTGTTCTAAAATTGGTCGTAGTGATAATGGCACAACTCTGTGAAGATACTAAAAACAATTGAATTATACACTTTAAGTGAGTGCATTGCCTGGTAGATAAATTAGATCTCAATAAAGCTGTTATTAAAAAAAAAAAAAGCAAACTGCATATGCATGATTCACCAATGTATAAATCCCGGTGTAATGCTGATCTGGTAAAATTTGCCTGGGGGAAAGCAATTGAACCTCTTACCAATTCAGTTAAATTCAACATGAATTTGTTGAGCATCTACTAAAAAAAATTAGAGTTTAAAGGGAAGCAAAAAGTGCCCAGGCTCTGTGCTAGGAGCCAGAGACTTAAAAATGGGAGACAAGAGCATCCACACCCCTCAGACGCTCAGACACAAGCAGTTCCATTACCGTTGGGTCACTGCTGTCGCAGAAGGGGACCTAGGGGCTGTGGGAGCCCCAGAGAGGTGCACTCCATTTGTTCGTCCTGGAAGAAGGCTTCCCAGGAGGCCGTGACTGACTGGGGCCAGCTGCGGAGGGGTGAGTCCGGTGGAAGAGTGGAGTGCAGGGAAGGACACTGCAGACAGAGGAGGCGACTCGAGCTGCAGGACAGACACCAGGCACTGCCGGTGTGTTTTTGGAAAACTGCACAGACTTAAGTCCGGGACATGGGCAGGTGGGCAGGTGCCCAGAATGGAGGTCACCGTGTGGGAAGGTAAAGGCAGGCCCTGAGAGGGCAGATGCTACCTTGTGCACAGAAAGACAACAAAGAAGGTCATTTGCAGCTTCCAGAAGGTTAATAAGAGCAGGAAATCAGGCAACAGTTGACAGTGCCCATCGGAGCAGAGGAGCAGAACACTGTCCCCTAGACTGTCTGTCCCTTTATGGGTTAACTGGTCCCCTGCTGGTCTCCCAGGTCCGAGGCTTCTTTGTCACTATGGATCACTTCACAGAATTGGTCTCGCCAGCTCGGTCGGTTCCCAGGAGTCTGGCTGTCATTGGATTCCCCTGGAAGCCAGCTGCTGTGCGGGTGGGAGGGAGAGAGGGAGCAGGGTTGCAGGGACAGATCTTCATTGTGCAGAGCTCACGTCTGCTTCCCGCTCCAGATGGAGGTGGCAGTCCCCTCCCTGAATGGAAGACAAACTCCAAAGCTGTCAGGCCAAGTTGGCTCGCCTTGGAGACTCCCGGGAGGTAGGAGGGGGAGAAGGGAAGCAAATAAAGGGCCCCTTTGATTCTCTGCAAGAGCATTGGCTCCAAGTGTCCTGCATCGGGAGTGTGGATGGAGGTGAGGTTAAGCGTAGCTGGCGGGGGTGGGGGAGGGGGTGATTTGTATATTTGCATGTTGGGACCTTTTAGAAGATTGGGGAAAATGTTAGTGTGCCCCTCCCCCTTCTTCCTCACGTCAAAGTCCATGGTGCTACAGAAAACCTACGTCATATCCGGTAGAGCCGGCTGCGTGATTCCCATTTCACAGAGGGAGAAGCTGAGGTTAAGTAACCTGCCCAAGGTAGCAGGGCCAGCTCTCCATCCAGGAGTGGCGGTTCTGAAGCCCGCCTGGCACAGGGTATAGAACAGGGCAGACTGGAAGAGCCAAGCGACTCGGCAGAACCAGGAGGAGGTTCACAGAAGTTCAGAAAGTCATCAGCAGACCCCAAAGGCCTCAGGAGGTGTTTCCGAGGGGTTGGGCCCCAGCTCCATCACTAAAAGTAGGCTAAAAGGCCAAATGGCCCGTCTACCCATTCACTTGATACATTTTGATTTAGCGCCTAGCACGTACCAGGCACTATTCCCAGCTGAGCAGGGTTTCAGGCGCTGGGGGCACAAACACGAAGGAGTTGTGGTACTTGCCTGCAGGCTGGGCGGGAAATGGCTGTGTAACCCCCGAAACGCAGGGGTGGAGGTGAGCACTGTGCTCCGAAAGGGTACGTGAGCGAGGGGGGGGGTCCCCCCAGGGTGTGGGGCAGGCAGGCCCTTCCAGCACACGTGCTTTGCCTTGTGGAATTTACTCTGTCCACTTGCAGGGGTGCACACTTGGTTTCGTCAGCCTGTCGAGAGGGACCTGTCTCTGCTTGCCCACTGAGCACACAAACAGAGGGATGATTCTGGAGTGCCGGCTCGTTGACATCATCTAGGACAACCCGCGAGGCCAGATTGCAGCAAGAAGGTCGCTCGGCATGTTTTCAATCAGAGCAAGGGGAGCTGGATGGAGCAAATGTTTCACTGCATCAATGAGAAAGGTTGATGCACCTGTCTCTCAGTAAGGAAGCTGTGAGCATGGGACGAGAATACTAGAAATCCATAGGCTCAGAACCCTGCGTCCACTGCTACCTTGCAGATGTCCTGCCCATGGCTTTGACAACTGAAGTTTATTGCTTATGACTTCCTCTTCCTACCAGAAGTACTGGCCCCGAGACTCTCTTTGTTCTATGCTTTCATGGCTACCGGGCGTGTCTCTTTGCTCGTTTATAGTGTCACTCCTCAAGAGGGATCTTGATTCCCTCACTTGCTGACACGTCAGGAAAGCCTTATATGGACACATCCTCATACCAACATACCCATAACCGATTCATCAAATGACCAACTTCAGCAAGTTTTCTGGATGCACCCATTTACACACGCCCCTTGTTTTCTTTGAGATATAGTCTTTACTGCCATTCCTGGTGACAGGAAATTGTCCCTGACTTGGTCTCTGATAGAACTGGGGACAGTTTTGCATGACATGATCTAAAGCCCCTTGGAGAAGCTAGATTTATCCACTCAGCTTTCCCTGAGTCCATTCTTTCATGTACCTGCTCTAACAGTGGGGCTCAGACACCTTTCTGCTTCAGATGTTCCCCCCCATGGAAGGTCTCCAACTGAATTTCATGGAAGCAGCTCCTTCATTGGGAGTTTGAAATAAAACTCTGACAAGTGGTTCCAACCAACTCATGGGTTCAAGAAATTGCTTTCTCATCCTACTGGGTGGATTAACAGGTTCAGGAGGGCTGCGGGGGGCCGGGTGCCAGGAAGCCTTCAGACTCTTCTCTTGCCATCTTCTCCCCTTCTGCCCCGACCACCCCAGTCTGCCCTGGTTTGCCAATCTTCACCAGGCTGAGCTGAGCTGCCTTCCCCAGTCGAACCCCCACTGCCTGCCCAGCAACCTCCATCTGCTGTTGCAACCCAGTGGGTGACCCCCCATGGAGGCCTTCAGTGCAAAAGAAATGGTTTCATTTGACACAGATCTCTGAACCTTTGTAAATAGTTAAGCAAATTTTTAGTAAATATGTTAGACTCAGTAGATTGGACCCTTGGACGATTGGACCTTCGGCATAGCGGTCTGCTTCCACACCAAGTTGATGAACCTGGATGGACACAGGGAGTGGATGTGGGCAGGTAGGGAAGGGAGCCCAGAGCCGGAGGAGGAGGGGTACCTGTATCCTGAGCCCCCCGGGACTCAACCTGAGGGTGTCACTCTGGTACCACTCCAGTTGTAAGACAATTTGTTATTAAGAAGAGTGCAGGTACCAAGCTGTATCATAAGCGTTAGACATCCCACACATTCAAGACCTTCCTGGATGGCACTGTCATTCACCTGATTCCCTGTCTGCTTTCCCAGGAGAACCAGCAGTGGAGTTACAGGTCCCAAAAAGGAGAGAGTCAGGTGTGTGGATGCCTATCTGTCCTTCTGCAGTGGGTGTTATGTGGGAAGCATAGGAAGAGGTGAATATGGTGGCTTTGGGCAGTGTGGGGCGGGTGGTCCAGTCCATTGCAGGGACAGTGAGTGAGACCCGTACTGTTTCCGTAGAACTGTTTATGTTAGGGTTCCAGGCTGGAGGAATGGTAGGTGATGAGGCTGGAGCTGCAGAAATGGGTTGCATAGAAGAGTCTAGAAGCCTTCCTGGGAGGTTTGGGTAGTAGCTTGTTTCTCAACTCTATCAGACCCAACCCTCCTTTATATAAAACCATGTTGTAATGTCCCCCTTTACAAGCCCCAAAGAAAATCTACAAATAATAGAACGTAGTTTGGTACCTAAACACTTCAGTAGAATGCTCAGTCTATAATATAAAGGAGGAATGTAATGTAAGTGGTCTATAATAAACTACTACATATTTGCATCTGTAAACATCTGGGAAGGGCTGCTTTAGAGGGCATAAAGAAGGGGTCAAATGCTCCTGCTTGTGCAGTCACTGTGAATGTGACACCTCGAATGCAGAATGGCCCAGGGCCATTGCCATCGATGACTTGATTCTCTGAGTTAGTGAATGATTGGGCAATGTTCTGAATGAAACACAGCCTGCGCCTCTCTTCATTTACATGGTAGTTACACTCCCACATACATTGTTATGTTAAAATTGTGCAAAAACTACTTTGAGTTGGCTGTTAAATCAAATGAGACAAAAGGCACAGATATATATAAGTTGGTTTCCCAATAATCTATGTGAATACCATGTGGGATGACGTCTCAGGCCGCCTGGGACCCAGGACGAGCCATCCTCGTGCAGAACTGCCCCACACAGCGCAGCATCCCCAGGTCTGCTTAATGCCCACACTGACAGCCTCTCTGGGGGTTTGCAGGGCCAACAAAGATCTAAGGCACAGTGACATGGTTGGGCTGGGTGGGGCCAGGGAGGACACTGGTGGCTACTGCAGTACTCCAGAGAAGTCGACAGTGGGACTGCATTGGGGGCGGTCCCCAACTACAGCACAGCCTGGTACACACTGGGGCCTCAACTGCTCAGATCCATGGACCACTGACAGGTGGTGTGGTGGTCAGGCAGCGGGGGGAGGGGGGGGCAGGGGTATGATTTGGGTTCTAGCAGAAATATGGCAAACTGCTTTTGTCTGCCATTCCACAGAGCTGGCTCTTTTGTTGAAAGAGCTCTTGATCTTCTCCTGAGCCTAGATCCCCACGCCAGCTGTGTGTGTTACAGCCCTCATGTGGGCGAGCCCTCCATCCCCAGCCTAGGTGCCCAGCTCCACTGCCCACACCTGGTTCCGGGGGGAGCAAATGCAGCTGCCTCTATGACTCAGACTCAGGGCCGTATGGTTTTTATTCCTTAGGGCTGCAAGAGTTGCTCCATCGTCCTGTTCCTGCCCCAACCTTGGAGCACCTCTGTTTCGTCTCGGGCTGGGGTCAGTGAGGGGCGAGGGCAGAGGTGACGGCTGCAGGGGCTCCCCGGCTGACTCTCCAGGCTGGCCCAGCACTGTGTGCTCGACCCTGCCGCTGGGAATCATTTCTAGGGGATGTAGAGGACGGTCTCTGGCCCTAAACGGCACTGTTATAAAACCCTTAAAGGCCAGGCCTTCTTGTTCCTGACATTTTGCCCCTGTTTCCATGTGGGAAACAGCTGTAGCCAAAAATTATTGAAAAGCAATGTAAACCTTTCCTAAAGTATTCCAAAAAATTCCAAATAGGGACTCTATTTAAATTTTCTTTTACCAGAAAGGGAGAGCACATGGTGGGCTCCTCAGACTTTTTAAAAAAAAATTTTTAGTATTTATTATTTTTGAGACAGAGACAGAGAACAAGCAGGGGAGGAGCAGAGAGAGAGACACACACAGAATCAGAAGCAGGCTCCACTCTCTGAGCTGTCAGCACAGAGCCTGACGTGGGGTTTGAACCCACAGACCGTGAGATCATGACCTGAGCTGAAGTCGGTCGCTTAACCAACTGAGCCACCCAGGTGCCCCCAGACTTTTAACAACCTAATGAGAGGTGTTTGTCCTCACAAGTGCAGAGACACATGCACACATATATATACACACACCCCCATACTCACACTTCACAGTCATGGCAGTTGGCTCTGGACATTCCCTAGGTTCCCCATCCCTACCCAGCCCCTGAGGGATCTCGCCCTACCCCTGCCCTGCTCACCTAACAGCTGCTCATTTCTCTTTTTCTTAGTAAATTGGATCCTGTCTTTTTGACTCTTGGGCCTTTCCTGGGCAGGCCATTTCGCACCCCGCTCCAAATCCACATGGCCGAGACCCAAACCAGCGAAGACCAAAATCTTCTTGGAAGGTGTGGGAGCAGAGGGGACCAGGGAGAAAGGCCGACTTTTTCACCGGCCATTCACTGAACATGGGGACATTGACATTAGCCCACATTAGACTTATCACACCGTGCTTACATGCCCCCCGACACACGTAGCTCTCACAGAAACGGGCCACATGTGCTGTTTTCCATAATCCCCTCACCTAATTCTTTTATGGATACTCTCACACTTCTTCAATATCAAGTTCTGATATTCATAACCATGACTCTGATTAGTGCAAGACTTCAAAGCGCCTTCTGAATCATTAAAGAAAGATTAAATTACTTTCAGGATAGTGTTAGCATTAAGTGTAGCTGAGCTAATTCAGATTCTCTGAAAATTGGCAATATGATAAATTGCAACTTTACACAAGCCAGAGTATTCAGATTAGACCCACCCCAAAGCTCGACAAAGCTAGGCCATGAATCCACAGAAACCCATAAATACACAGGCACATCTGGGCAGGAAGCAGAGCCTGAATCCAGTCCAGCCAAATGCTGTCACTACCCTGTAAATCTTCCGGAAATTCAAACAGCCGTTAACGTTTGCCGACGTTGTAAGTGATGCTCTCATAATCACTGCCATCTATCTGGGCTTGGCCATGGACAGGGTCATTTGGTTAATGCAGGATTCCATCTTCATTGCTTTGTAACTAGTTTTTAATCAGCGATGATTGCTGAGCTGGGGTGCTGTGGGCCAGCTCGCCTGCTCTTTCCTCAGAGAGTGCCCATAAATATGTCACAGCAATTAACCAGAGACCCGTGGGAGGGGGGTGAGGGTTGCAGGAGAGCCAGGCTGCTTGGTGCAGCCACCAGCGTCTTCCCCTTCTCGAGAGGGGCGCCCTGGCCCCCATCCACCTTTGGAGGGTTGATGAAAGGCACCGGCAGACAAGGGATGCCCTCAAAGACGCATCTCTTCCAATTACTGCTTTTGATTTGCCCAAGCAATTTAATCTCCCAGGGGGTGGAGGAGATGGCCAGTGGTCTGGACACTCTGAAATCAATTCTGACCATCAAAGAAAAATGGGCTGGTAAACTGGAAATGATAAGAATCTTGGGGGAAGGGTCTTTATAATATAATATTGTAGGCCATACATGAAACAAAGCAGAGAAGGCTTAGCACATGGAAGCATCCCTCAGAGTTGAGGGAGGCAGAGCACAAAACATTCAGAAAATTACACAGTCATTTAATGTTACAGGACTCTGAAGGAGAGGATGATGTGAGAAGGTGGGAAAACCATTACAAACGCACTTCTGATTGGGCAATCTTACATGATCCTGACAAGGAAAAAATGTCCCTCAAGATCCAGCGATGGCTACACAAGCTTTCCAATAGGACCCGAGCACCACATTTTTAGTAGTAGTGCATGAGCTTCCTTTGCTCAGAGCAGCAGGTAACACAGCTCTTTTCATTTTCTGCCAGACTGATGAGTGTAGTTTTAATTTTTATTTCCTATTTTGTGATTTTGAGCATATTTTCATATGTTGAGCCATCTGGATTGGCTCTTCCATAAATCACCTATTCCCGCCTTTCACTCATTTACCTATTGGGTTGCCTTTGGCTTGTCAATTCCTAAGAGCTCTGTGTGTATCATGACCTTCATCCTCCGCGTGATGAGTAATTTCCCCCCAAATCCATCATTGGTCTAACTTAAGTATAAACTTTTTGCCATGGGAAAAATTTAAGTATTTTTTGTGCTAAAATATTTTTTTATGCATTCTGGGTTTCTCATTTTAGCTTTTAAAAAGCTTTGAGATTGTACATAAATGGTGTGGATTTTCTTGCAAGAATTTTATTGTTTTACATTTCAGTCCTTAATCCATCTGGGACTTATTTTTATGAATAACATAGGTTGAAAGTCAACTTTTCTTTTAATCTAGTTGAAAAGCCAGCTTTGCTTGTACCACATATTAAGTAATCCATCTTTTCCCGCAGCATTAAACTACTCATTACATTTATCAGACAGTATTAATTCTAATATATATCAGGATCTATTTCAAATTATTTATTCTATTCCACTGATCTATTTGACACTCTTTTTTTTTAAAGTTTACTTATTTATTTTTAGTAATCTCTATACCCAGCATGGGGTTCAAACTCATGCCCCCAGATCAAGAGTCATGTGCTCTTCTGACTGAGCCAGCCAAGTGCCCACTCCTTAACTCTTTCTATATACTTTTGCTACACTGATGAGAGCAAAGTGACAGGGTAAGTCTTGAGATTTGGTAATATAGATAAACTTAATGATCCTTTTTAATACTTTTCTTGCTATTTTGGGAGCATTTATTCTTTTACGTAAGTTGAGTATTTATTTAAACAATTAAGAAAATCCATGTGAATTTTTATTGGAATTGTGTTTCTATGTTCTATATGTTTTACAGTACATATAAAATTTGGGAGCACTGACATTTTATGATTAGATCTTTCTATTCAAGAAAGTGATCTTTCCATTTTTCAGATCTTATTTTATGGCCTTTAGTAATATATATATTTTTAATGTTTACTTATTTTTGAGAGAGAGAAAGAAGGAGAGTTGGGGAGGGACAGAGAGAGAGGGAGACAGAGGATCCAAACGGTGACAGTGGAGATCCCAGTGTGGGGCTCAAATCCATGAACCATGAGATGATGACCTGAACCAAAGTCAGATGCTTAACTGACTGAGCCACCCAGGCACCTTGGCCTTTAGTAATATTTTATAGATCATATACCTTTACTATAAAATTTATCCCTAAGTGATCCCCCCCATTTCATTACTAGGTGTTTATCGGTGAGTAGGAAGAAGTCTACTGATTTGAGTATATTTATCTTGTATCCAGCCACCTTATGAAAGTTTTTACATCAATTCCAATAGCAATTTTATGTATTTTTTTTTTTTTTTACTGAAATCTCTTGAAATTTCTAGGTCTACAATCCTACCTTTGTTTTTCCCTTTCAATATTTATATTATTTCATTATCTTATTGCTTTCTCTAACCTCTAAGACAATACTAAATATCAAGTCATAGCAGTACTCCTACCCATTTCTTACTTTAATTGAAATAGATTTTGTGTTTCACCATTTAGGATAATTGCCATTGGCTTTGGTAGCTAGTCTTTATTATATTGTGTATAATTGCTGTCTGTTTCAACTTTCTGTGGTTTTATCAGGAACAGCTGCTGTATTTTTCAAATACTTTGTGAGCATCTACTGTTATGATCACATAGTCTTTTTCTCCTTTAGTTTGCTAATATTAACAACATTGGAATTACCAGTTAGATAAAACTCATTTGTAAACTCATTTGTACCAAATCCATTTTTTAGTATCAGACCTTTAATTACCCTTTCAATAACTTTTGTGGTAATAACTTTATTCTGGTTTTCTACTTCTGATCAGTTTTGGTAATTTATATTTGCTAGGACATTTTCTGCTTCTTTTAAATTTTAACATTTGTCGCTCTTACTTTTCTCATTGCCATCTGTGGTTTTGTCTCTTTTCTTGCTTCTGAGGTTGCATGTTTTTGCTCTTTCTTTTTTATTCAGGGTGACTTGTCTATTTTATTCATCTTTGTAAAAATTTAGCTTTTGGATCTCTTCAATGACTTTATTGTTTTCTATTTTACAGCTTTTAGCGTCTATCGACTTCTTATTTCTAGCTTTTTTTTTTTTTAGGTGCTGTTTTACTACCTTAAGATGAATAATGAATTCCTTCACCGAAAAATACTTTTTTTCCCCATTGAAGTCATTTAAAGCGATGAAGTTTTGAGTAAGGCTTTTGCTATATGTTACAGATTCAGATACAATGTGTGATTTTGTTGCTTTCTAGACTGTTTATATTTTCTTTAACTGTCTTCTTTGATTTAAGGATGTACAGAATTGAGTTTCTTAATTCCTGTGCAGTTATAATGGTTATAACCACATTTTAATTATTCTTAATTTTATTGGATTATGATCATGGAATATGGACTACACAATTGCCAGTTGTTACAATAAATATTATTAATTTTATCAGAGCACGTGGGTGCTGGGCTTGGTCAGTTAAGGGTCCAACACTTGATTTTGGGCCAGGTCATGATCTCATGGATTTTGAGTTCAAGCACCCTGTCAGGCTCTGTGCCAGCAGTGGAGAGCCTGCTTGGGATTCTCTCTCTGCCCCTCTCCTGCTCATGCATGCTCTCTCTCTCTCTCAAAATAAATAAAAATGTAAAAGAATATTAAGTTTAGCTATTATTTATTAATAATTACATCTTTACTAATATTTATTAGTAAAGAAGTAATTAAAATTATTTTGCCACACAATGGACTGATTTTTGTATATATTACATGGGTAAGTGACAAAAATGTACATTCTCTATTTAAAGATTCTGTAGCCATCAGATCATTTACTAACTGCATTATACAATTCCTCTATGTCTTTATTTTTGCTTATTACCCATGTCTAGTTCTGAGAGAGGTTGCAGTAAAGTCTCTATAATTGTATTTCAGGGTAACTGGGTGGCTCATTCGGTTCAGCTTCAGCTCAGGTCATGATCTCACAGTTCATGGGTTCAAGCACAGCTCAGAGCCTGGAGCCTGCTTCGGATTCTGGGTCTCCTCCTCTGTCCCTCCCCCGCTGATGCTCTGTCTCTTTCTCAAAAGTAAATAAACATTAAAAAAATTTTTTAAATTGCATTTTAATTTTTATCAAATTCTCTCTGCACTAGTAGTTTCTGATTTGTGTTTAGTTCTTCTGGTAATTGAAACATAAGGCGTATCTCCTCTACAGCCTCTTAATTATATCTTTTGTCGTTACAGAATATCCTGTTGAGTCCTTTAAATTCCACCCTGACCCTATTTCAATTCTTGTCCTTTTTTGTGTTTGCCTATTTTCTCTTTCCACCCCTTTATTTTCAGCCATCTTTATCATTTAGCTGTTTCTATAACAGCAGATAATTGGGTTTTGTTTTCCTAAACACACCTGTTTTGTAATGGTAGAAAATTCAATCCATTCATATTTAGATAATGATGGATTATCTTGCTAGCATTCCGTCTGCCCTACTTATTATGCTTGCGTTATTCTTAACGTTGTTGTTTTTCAGTTTTCCTTTTCCTAATTTTTTTCTTGATTTGTTTTCTGCTTAATATTTTTAGTGTTTCTCCCTGAAAGTTTAGTTTTCTTTAGATATTTTTTCACCTCTTTTTGGTACAGTTAGGCATTTAGGTTAGAGTTTTTTTCCCCCCACCCCAGCCAGGCACACTCAACACGGATGCAGACATCTGTCACCAGGCTTGAACCCAGCAGGAAGTCCTGGAGATGACAGCTCTATTCTGCCACTGAGCAGTGGAATGACCATGTGCAAATTACCTATCCTCCCTGAACATCAAAATGCCGGGAGTCACACAGCCCATGCAGGACTAGCCAGACCATGTGTGTGACCCATCAGCATACGAATGATGCCCCCCCCCCCCCCCCCCCCCCCCCCCGTCCCCCCTGGGCTTTCAGGATGGAGCTGAGCGATGAGGATGAGGAGGGAGATGAACTTTTCACGTCTCTGACCTGCTCCTCCCAGAATTCCTAAAAGGAGCCTCTCAACTGAGCGTTCATTGGTCTTTCATTTCTCGGGGGCAGCAGAGGTTACACTCTTCAGTTCTGATGCTTTGCCCGTGGACTGAGGTGGGCCTAGAACCTAATTCTCCTGTCTCTAGCCTCAGACACAAAGGGACATCTTCCATCTTCTCTTCTTGGCCCTTTGTGTAGCAGCAATGTCCCTAAAATAAAGCCGGAATAAAGCAGAACCCAGGAAATTGGAAGAGGGGCCTGAGAAGGCCATGCCCTGGGGACCAAGGCTTTACCCACTGCTCTGAGGAAGCAGTTCCAGGAAGCTTCGTCCCTTAAGAACCTCGAGGCGTAGTGCTTTATCTCCAGAGCTTAAAGGCCAAGGAATCCCTCTGGTTCGGGCCATGTCTGGACTGCTACCAAGTCTTGGGACTTGCCCTCAACGAACCGTGTCTCAATTCCTTTCTCTTCTCTCATCTATTTGATAGCCAGAAGGCAGAAGTATCATAGATGATCTAGTTCTTTCTACACCTTTAATTTTGCGATCCTGTAAAATTCTCTTCGTTAAGCAAGATGTTGAACTTGAGAGCAAAGGCCAGGCTTCCTAATACCCTTTCAGACCCCTGCTCCAGGGTCATGGATTTGGTCCCACGCCCTCTCCTGTAAGCTGTTGAGAACTAGCCGAAGCCTACAACCCGGACAGCCATGTAGCTCCTCAGACGCATATCCACCATCTGGGTCCTATGATCTCTGGACACTGCGCGTTGGCTCCCTGCTCACCCCGGGGGTCCTGGGGCTCTGCCGCCTGCCCTTCTGCAGCGGTGCTCGCTGGTCACTTCCTAGAAATGGTTCCACCAGCTCTCCGGGGACAGGGGAAGGGATTCCTCTGCTTCCTTTTGTAAAGATTATGGTGACACCCTTCTCCCCAGACCAAGCAACGGCGCTCCCCCACCCCAGCGCTCTCCTGCAAGTGAAGGAACACCGAACAACTCTGTTCAAAACAGTTTATTGTATTTTATTATTTTTTTTTTGTCAGACAAACACATTGATTTCTGGACCACAGTAGAGGATGGAAACCTTTCACAAACTTATTTATTTGAAAATACAAATATAAAATTATACTTTCCACATCTGTGATGTGAGAGACTGCCATCCACATAGTAATTTTTTACAACAGGGCTTTAAGAAAGCCACACACAAAGACCTGAAAGATGCTTGAGATATATATATATATAGATACATATATATGTATATATATAAAAAAAATACTCACTACCAAAGTTGTCATCAGTTTCATACTAAAGTATAAAAGTAAGGGTGAGGTCAGCCACAGTGCTAGGGAAAGTTTTATTTAGATACATTTATGTCCACATGAAACGCTTAGACTTGCATCCTATTACATATGGAATTCCGAGTTTACAATACACCATGAACGGCCGATCGGCTAGCCCACGCTACTCAAGAGGACACTCACAGATTCCACACAGGATGGTACAGTATGTACAGAATACAGTAGCAGAGAGCCTTCTAGGGAGGCTCTGGAACTTTTGTCTCCCAGACCCCCCCCCCCCCCCCCCTCGTGCCCCTGCCTCCCAGAAACGAAATCCTGTCTGAGACAATACATTCGGATTATTTGATAGCCAAGTGTTTGAATTAAGGTTGCTTCCCCCAGAGGGGTGGGTTTTATGTATACGTTTTTGTTTTAGTTTATGTACTTTTTTTTTTTTTGGTTAAAAAAAAAAAAAGGAAAGAAAACAAACATATTACAGTATTAAAGTATTGCTTAACGTACAGCGTCTCCTTGTGTAGTGTCTGCTGCCCAGGACTGGGCTGAGCTGATTCTGCTTTCTTTTCTGTTTAGGGTGAGGGCAGGGGAGTCCACCAGGGTCTCTCTTCAATGTGCTTGCTCCGTCCCTCTGCTCACACCCGCCCCAGCCTCCTCGCTTCTGTCTTCCTTGGAAGACAGGCGGCTGGTGAAGCACATTCAAGAGAGAAAATTCTCCCCTCTCCTCCCCTCCACTCCCCTCCTCCCCCAGTCTCCCTCTGTCCCTGTGTGCCACTCCCAACCGATAAAGAGAAGTATGAGTTAGTGTTTCTTTTGTAAACAATTTCATATGCAATATAATACAGAAAGCATGGCTGACCTTCAATAAAAAAATGTAGTAAACTATATTGCTTTATTCTTGATTATGCTGCAGTGAGTGAATGGCAGAATGAAACAGTGTGGTGGTGGTGGCGGCTAAGTCCCTAGCCCTCGTTTGCACTAAAGATCAAAATAGGTTTTGTTTTTCTATTTGGAACAAAAAAAATCTTTTTTCAAAATCCCCAAATGAAAAAGAACCCCCCCTCAAAAAAAACCCCCCAAACCAAAAACAATAAACTGAAAACAAAAACTGAACACCTTTCAGGTCATTAGAACCAACAATTACCCAATGATTTTTATACTAGTCTAGCAAGATGTGTGTAACATTCACTGGCTGTGAATTGCTGTGTGGTGAGACATCAGATTGACAGCAATAGAGCCATGCTACCTTAAAGTCCAAGCTACGAGTTCAAATTAAGATGAAGGGTATGAAGGATAGAAACGCAAAGGCCTGTCAGGGCTTCGTTTGAATCAAGCCAATGAGCGACTGGGATAGAATACGAGGCTGTTTGGTTTTCCCAATGGGTGTGAGGAAGGCCACAAACCAGGGCTGAGAGCGCTCCTGGGGAGGGGACCGCAGGCTTGGTCATCCCCGTCAGCTCCATGTCCAGGGAGAACCAGGAATGGGTCCGGGAGCTAATGCCATTCACTCCCCTCTGCTTGGGAGGGGAGGAGTTCGGGGGTCCCAGGCAAATGGATCTGGAAGCCAGAAAGTCACCCAGTGGCTATTTTATGATTCCCGGGGAAAAGCCATCAGCCAAGAGGGGTGCTCCCCCAGGGAAGGCGAAAGGTGTTTCCCATGTTCGCCATTGAGCTTAACAGAAACAAAGACAAGGCTGAACGTCAGTGCTAAAATATTTTACAAAAATCTTCCAAAATGGACTTCTAGATGAGTGGGGGGGACGAACGTGAACCTTAACCTAGGTAGCCACATTAAAACATATCAGATTTCCACGAGATTTGTGCTATGGGCTACTGGGTCTCTTCAAAAGGTATTATAAACATCTAAAACATATTCACACAGATTATCAATTTCTTCTGAGCATTCTTAAAAAAATATTTTTTTCTCTTAGTAAAATCATTTTAATATACCATGCCTCCCTCTTTTAAAAAATAAATTAAAAAAATCCAGTTTTGCATATCTAGCATTAGCATTTAAGGTAGTATGGCACACCCCTTCACAGTTGGGGGGGGTGGGTATCTACAAAACGCCGTAGAGTCTGTCGGCATTTGAACATCATGAGACCTTGGGTTAGTTGAAACCACATCAGATCAGCAAAAATAAAATAAAAAGTTGAAATTAAAAAAAAAAAAATCGAAAGGAAAAAACTGCCCCAAAATTATTAGCATTTTTTTTCATAAATAAGAGAAAGTTCTATCCTTACTGGTCCTAAATCTGAATAACTATGTCTAATTTTTTTAAACCTTAATTACGTTATATCTATCAATATGTACTAGAAGAAAGAGAAGAAAAAAAGTCACTATACTAGTACCAAGATAGCACGTTTACAAGATAGCCATTTTATACATTATTAACAGACAGTGATCAACAGTGAGTCTCCTATGAGGTGACGGGGGAGGCAGAGAAAGGAAGGATAGTACAGTACATCACCAACATGGACAAAATAGTAATTAAATTCCCTAGTCTAGACACTGAATTTCTGGGAATTTATTGTCTTTTTTCTTGTGTGTGTGTGTGTGTGTGTGTGTGTGTGTGTGTGTGTTTTAATAAAACTTCTATTTTTTAAAATTTTATTACTTGAACAAGTTTCGATATTTTAAAAGCGCCCAGCATTTTACTTAATGTGGTTGTTTGGAAATAAAAAAAAGAAAGAAAGAAAAACAAAACCCTCACCAAACAACCTAACATTTAATTGGAGAAACAAGATTAAAAAAAAAAAAGTCGTTGCTGTTTAATTAGAATTGAAAAAGGCTTTTTTTCTTTCTTTCCGAGTTAGCATTTTGGAGCCTTTTGTTTGAGGATGCTTTTGCCCTACCATGTCTGTGAATGTCTACATTAGTCTACTTTGTTAGTAAAATTTATAAAAATAGGAGTGCAGCAGCTCTTTATAATAAATGTCGCATTCAGTGTCTCATACTGGCTGTGCCTTAAGTACCAAATTTATAAACGTAACAATTTAAAAAATATTAATAAAACGTCAATATCACATTTTAAAAAAGAAAAAATATATATCCACACTACAATATGTTTTAATGCCATCTATTGAGTTGTACTTCTATAGTTGCTGTTGACGACCTATTACCAATATTAAAAAAAAGTTAAATTAAAAAATATCCTTCATCATAAGTATCTTTCCCCAACCGAGGACCATATATTATAACAGCCAATGTCAAACATGTGCAAACAGGAAACTGTCAGTTTTTCCCACCAGTCACAGTGCAGCGATGTTTATACTTTTTATTTTTAAAATTCTGTTTACATCTACAATAAATTAAAAAAAAAATTCTTCCATAGCCTCTCTGGTGATACTTGCAGCACTGAGGTATTAAAAAAAAAAATATAAACCAAAAGGTTGCTTTCCTAATTTGTAAATAGAAAGTGAATGGAGAACAGGTTTCGTTAATGCAGGCTTCTCCGCTTCTGGCCCAGGGGGGTGGCCCCCCCCCCCCCCCCCCCCCCCCCCCCGAGCTAGGGCCGGGAGGGGGTGTGGGGGTGGGCAAAGAGAGGCAAAGTGTCCTAGGGACCTTTGGAGGTGCTGAAATGGTTGGACAATAGAAAATGATCAAATATTTAAAAATTAAGACTGAAAAAGAATGTCCCCCCACCCCTCCCCACCCAAGCCAAACAGGTGTGCTTTGAAACTTTAAATATGTTAAATATTAAAATTGTAGCTTTGTTTTTAAAAAACGTCTTGGGAAAAGCAGTTTTTCATATTTTAAATAAAAATCTAACTAGACGGTAACATTTGAAGCTGTGCACAGACGAGAGGTTAATATGCTGGTATGACACGAATACACTTCTTAGGTCTATCACACAGACAGAAGGAGCGAAACAGTGTTGGAACTTCTCCCCGGGGTCGTCCGGCAGCGGGGTGTCCTTCCGCCTTGGAACTGACTTGGTTACCGTCCCTTCCCCTCCTCCTTCCCACAGGGCATCGAACTGCCTGGGACCGACTCCCTCACAAAAATATTTTTGATTCTCTCTTTCTTAATAGTTTCTATGTAGTTAATGGAATTGTATTTACAACGTTTCTTTTTTTTAGAATTCACAATTTCAAAAAACCTTATAATATCACCTCTTTCAACAGAAAAAAAGCACTTATAGAAAAGAAGGACACTCAAAACATCGTCGTCCTTACCTTATTGCCGAAAATAGATATACTTAGGTTAACAAAGAGACGTCACAAAAAAGAACCGCTAGAGAGTCTGTTAATTAGCTTACTACATCTCACTTCTTATACAACGCAAAGTAGAAAGCTTATGCCCATCACCTGCTCCACACTTCACAACTTTGCTTCCGTGGGTGCACAGCCGCACCGGAAAATCCATACAGTCTCAGAATTGGTACCAAAATATTGAGAGTCATATTACCATCTCAGCATCCTTTAAAAGTGAGAACAGAATCAAAACAAGCAAAAACAAAAAATTTTTAAAGAAAAAAATAATACCTTAATATAACAGTTATACTATGGTTAGCTTTTAACTAGATATTAAAGCTATATGACTACCGGACTAAGTCAAAATCACTACCAAATGTGATTCAAAGAGATTTAAAAGGAGAACAGGGAAGAGAGGAGAGGAAGGGGGAAACCATCAAGAAAAACGAAAAACAAAACAAAACCAAAATCATGGGTTATATACACATTTAAAAGCTGTTGTCGTATATTACAGCAGATTCGTGAGATGATGAGATGTAGTCAACCCTCGATCCGAAGTGAGCCATCTCTGGTTGCGATGGGGAGTGAGGCTGGTGGGGGTCCAGGTCTGATGACATCACCTAAACAAAGGGCCACTCAGAAACTTCGCCCAGTCTTGCCTGGACATCCAGGTATGCTCTGCAGGGTGCAGAAGGTCGCCCGGAGGAGAACATGGAGTGGGAAGACAGAGAAGACGGGTCAGGCGGACATACTGTTTATCGCAGCTTTTTAATTAATGCTTTCCAAGTGTGACTACATTGGGCTACCGGGTGGGCTTGAAAATGGCCAGGCTAACGGCTTCCTGGGGTCACGGCTGGGAAAAGCTGACCTCTTGGCCACGCCTGATGCTAGGGAGCAGACAGCGCGGCGACTCATTTTGCTGGTTTGCTATTTTGCCGATTTGCTACGGCGCTATTGCATTCTTGGGGTAGCGACAGGAAACGCAGTCAGGAAATGTGGCCGTGCTGGCTTGTCAGCCACACTGGTGAACTGCAAGCTGACAAGCGAGGCTTTTTTTTTTCTGGTTAAACTTCCGGTTTTTCAAAGCTAAGTGTTTAAAAACCTGCAACTTTATTAGATATCGTCCATGTCAATAACTAAAGATGCAAATTACAAAAAAAAAATCTTTAAGAAATGATGTTTCCTTTCAAGGACTCAAGGTCAGGAAGAACACACACAACAAATACCCAGCTTTGGCTATAGGACATACCGACAGGCCCGGGACTCACAGACTCGCTGAATTGACTGTGAGCCTGGGCCTGTCCTTTGAGGTGGCACTCAATGTCAGAGAACGAAACCTCTGTTAGGGACAGAGTGTGTGCTTTGGTTCAGACATGTGACTCAGTTGGCTCGCTTCATCCATGTTGGAGGGGGTGGGTTTTACCTCCACTCTCCTGGCTATGTCATCCTTCTGTGGGAAGCGGGTCCCCCAGCTGTGGGGGGAGGGGGCAGGATATGGGCTAGATGCCTTGCTCTCCCCCTATTCCCACAGAAGCTTGGAGGCCCTGGAGGGCGGGCTGTGGTGGGAAGCCCTTTGCCACCCTCATTTCCAGAAAAGGGAGACGGCACTGCAGCCCTAGCATGTGACTTTGCAGGGACCTGCTGTGCCTGGTAGTGGTTTCACCCCTGTCACCTGACTCCATAAAGGGCCGGAGCTGCCTCCAACCTCCAGAGTCCACTCTGCTCTCAGAGGAACCTTACTTCCCCTGGGCCCCCAAAACCAGCTTAATTAGTAGTGAGTAGCTCTCCTTCAAACTGTTAGTGGCCTCTGGCTCTGGCCAGCATTGGCCGGGTCAGTGCTTGAAGGGAAGTGGAGGGGAGGGGCAGGGAGAATTCACACACGGGGTTTATTTGGTTAAGAGAGGCAGTTGCATTAGTTGAGGTGATTCCTTAGCAGCAACATTAGAGAAATCCAAAAGAGATTTAATGGAGCTCAACTCAACCTGGCCCCCCAACTGTGCCCACCCTAGAGGGTCCTGGCTGACTTGGGGGCCTAGAGTGACCCTTTCTATGAGAGAGGCAACCTACTAACTGCAAACCCATCTCCAGCCTTGCTTCTCCTTTGTCCCAACTCCCAGAGGGAGAGGCGCTCTTGGCCCAGCTGGGACCTGTGCCCAGCCTCAGCTGTCCCCCTCCCTCTTCCAGAGAGGCAGACCCAGGCTTCAAGCCCCCCAGCTAACGTGCTAACACAGTACCCACCTAGCTGTCATAAGTGAACCCCTCTTCCTTCTCAGTGTTCTTCCCAAGAGCAACAGATAGTCCTTTTCCAATAAGGCTGGAAGAGGCTCCTTCACTGACTGCCCCAACCTCCCCTTCTCCTCCACTCCGCCCCTTCCATATCCCCATCAAAGTGATTTAAAAAATGTTTAATTAACTTGAGCTCAGTTTAAAAGGTTAGGAAACTGGCAGGGATCCAAATCCACGTTACGCAGGTGATGTCGTTAATTTAATTTGCTTTTCGTGCGGTAATCTGGATAATTACTCAGTAGTTACTGGCAAAAATGTTTTCTTTTCACTAAAAGATGGAGTCTGGCTGTTTTGACTGCATGAACCCCACTGGCTGAAGCCAGCGAGCTCCGGGAGACTGAAAGGGCCCAGGGACCTAAAAGGCCATCTGGCAGGACCCTGGAGGGGCGGGGCCCTGTTCCTTCCCCCCCTGCCGGGGGTGGGGTGGGGTGGGCCTGGCCCAGGGTCCCCTTGGGACAGCACAGCCCCAGATCACCTTCCAGTTTCCTACACTCTTGATTGTATTTCAAGACGGAGAAAGATGAAGGGTGGGGAAGATAATGAAAAGGAATCAAAAGAACCAAATCAAGAAGGAAAAAGAGACCGTAAAAAAAAAAAAAAAAGGTGGGGGTCATGATTAAAGCTGGAGAAAGGGATGAGAGAGTAAAAGACTGGTTTTGGCCCCCACCCCCCTGAAAAGGGGTCGGGGAAGAGGAGAGAGAGGTGTGGGCGCAACGAGCCCAGGCGCGCGCGCGTACATGCACGGCCGTGCGCGTACACGTACGCCACGCCCGGCGGGGCGGAGACGCATGGCGGGGAAGGTAATACCTCAGAGTGGGGTGGCAACAGAAGCACCTGCTCAATGGTATCCATTTGTAAAGGCCGTTGCAATCAAAGGTCCCTAAAATTGCACAATTGTTAAGGTCATCAGCACGCTATACATAGGAACAGATTGTCATATTCTGGGAAAGGAAATTATCTCTAGGACTAGACTGTGGTTGCCAGCATGAATATGTAATTCTGAGACACTGCGCCACGAGGGGCCAGGGGGCCTTCCTCCCCGGCCCCGAGCCCTGCGGCCCCCACTCCCCACACCCAGCCTGTGTGCTCACCCCAGGGGGGTAAATCGAGAGCCAGATTCAAGGGGGCTGGGCCCAGAGTGCTGGGTGCTGCTGCCCTGAACTCTGGAGGCCAAGATGGCAGTGTCTCTGGTCCCAACAGCTCCGGCTGGGGAGAGAGCAAGCCCTGCGCATACACGACGGGAGGCCGCCTGTGCTTATTTCTGAGAAGCGGTGACAGCACTCAGGTCAAAAGATCCAGTTTTTCAAGAATAAACAGGGTCTGTGTTTCTGTGCACGTAAAAGGGAAAGGAGTCACGCTCTACACGTGGTGGCAGACAGTCCCAAATTGAGGCACTCTCCCCTGTACACTACTACTGCGATTTGGCACTGCAGTGCACCCCGGGGAGGGGGGGCTGACTCGGCGGGCTGCTGGCTTAATGTGACAACGGCTTGGGAGGAGAAATGAACAAGGACCCAAACTGCACTGGCCGGAGGTGGCAGCAATGGGTGTGTGTGAGGGAGAGAGAGAACGTGTGTGTGGGAGAGAGACACACACAGAGAATATATGTGTGTGAGAGAGAGAGAGCAAGCAAGAGAGCACGTGTGTGGGGGGGAGAGGAAGAGGGCGTGTGTGAGTGTGCGTGCAGGTGTAAGCACGTGAGAGAAAGGGTGTGTGCGGTGTTAAGAGGGTACGCGTGCACCTGTGTGTGTGCCCGTGTGCGCATGTGTGTGCGTGGCTTCCAGTGCCGGGAATGGGTGCCCCGGTGGCCCGGACTGTCTGCAGGAGCTGTGTTCTCTCCAGTTCAGCCTGGATGGGGGCGGGGCCTGGAGCAGCAGACACTCCCATCTCGACCGAACCCAACTGCCTCCACGATGCCCAGGTCGGCTAGCACGGAGGGGGGCTGAATTTGTTCCCCAAATGGAAGGGACAGCGAGCGAGTGGACTCAGGCACATTCATGCTCACACACACCAGGAGGGGGAAGAACAATACAATCTGAAAACAGCATGCAAATCTGTTAAGCAAATTTCCATTGCCTGGATTAGTTAGATTATAGAACCACAGAGCATTACAAATATCAAATGCATTTGGCCTTTGCGGGGCTGCAGCTAAGGAACGCGATGGGAACTTACATGGAACCTGGAAACTGTAAGAATCATTAGCAAAGGGAGCCACCGGGAGGGAGTTTGAACCCCACACTGTGTCCCAGGGCTAAGAGCTCGCTGCCTCTGGACCTCAGGCCCTGGGGACTGTGCCCCCCAAGGTTGCTATCCTGAGGTGGTCCCCAGGCTCGGACATCCCACGGCCCACATGGCAGTCTCCAGAAGGGGCTTGATACCGAGGGCCTGTTATGGGCTATCAGGTGACACATCCTAGTTCCATGAATTCTCACACAGTCTTTGGAGGGAGGCGTACTTCTTGTCATCTAGTAGCCAGGGACGTGAGGTTTATATATGGACTGGAGGTGACTGAGTGGGTATCTGAACCTGACCTTGCCCGTGCTCCTTCCGGGCCATCATCACAGGCCGCGTGTCGGTTGCTCAGGAAAAATCTAAGCGGAGGAGCTGCGGCCCTAGGCGGCTGGTGCAGTGCGCACGGGGACCCGCCGCTCTCTCCGCAGCCCCCACCCCGGGGCCCTTCCGGTACACTCTCCCACGGGGGACGGGTGGGAAGGAGAAGGCGGGAGGGCCGGGGAGGCAGGTACTTACAGCTATGCCGTGGCCGAAGCCCGAGCCCGGCTGTGGGCTGGCCGCGCTTATGTAATTCCCCACTCCGGAGTCCTGGCTGGCAGGGCCGTACAGATCGGCGACAGGTCCTGGGCTGTTGGCCCCCGGGAAGCCTCCGGGCCGCGCGGGGTTGGAGCCTGCCGGGGAAGCGGGCGCGCCAAAATTCGGTTGAGCACTGTAGCTATTCAGGACTGGTGTGCAGAGAATAGAGCTGGGTATGAGGCCAGAAGCCAGGCATGCACCGGTCATTACAAGCCAAACACTCGAGAAAAACAGCTGAGGCCCAACTTCTAACACTCAACCAAGGCCATGCGAAAACATTAGCAGGGACTCAAGAATACTCAGCCCAGGCTACTACTAAGAAGCTCGGAGCTCCAAAAATAGAGAGAATAAAAAAACAATCATTCAACACACTACGGCAACCAACCCGAGGTGCTCCACTGCCCACCATATTATCACGATAGAAATAGAGATATATATGGAAGAGAGAGAGGAAAAGAGAGAGATGTTTTTTTTTTTCACATCTGAATTGGTGCTCATGCAGTCTTGTCTAGGTCTGGGCACGTTGAGACAGCATTCACATCCCATGCAAACTACAAAGGAACTAGTTTTAGACTACACATTGTGTTAATATTGATATTAAAACGTGACAGGAAACAAAGCAATTTGTGTTCAGGAAAAAAAAATCTTTGGGGAAGGGATTATAAATTTTTTGTTTGTTCGTTTCACTTTTTTCTTATTTGTTTTTGGATCCATTCAATGACAAATTTGTATTTTCCTTGTTTTAAAAAAAAGACCAAAAATGATCTCCATTCTCCAGCCCCTCCCCCAACCACATCCCCCCCCCTCCCCACTGGCTATCTCCTCCCCCCACCCCCATTTATAGCCCTGTATGAAAGTAGTCAATACTGAACGTGGTCGTAGGATGGGATATGTCATGGAAAACTTGGGGGATCTTGACATAACCGTAATGATGGTGGTAGGGATCCCCTTCTGGGGTGGAGAGCAGGGGATGGAGGGAGGGGGGTGGGGATGGTGAATCTGGAGGCTGGGGCCGAAGCTGGGTGAATGCCAATGGTTCAGAGGACACCCCCACACTCACCTCCTGCAGTAGAAGGAAAGGGGGGGGTTAAACTTTTTTTTCCTTTTGTTTAAAAAAAAAGACAAAGAAGTATGAATGCAGAGCATACTGACTGAACCAATTCACAGCTAACGCACGTCGGATCGAAATGCCTGTTTTCTGTTCATTACCTTCGTATACACTCAGGCTGAGACCAAGAGCTAGGGATGTACCTGTCCTCAGATAGGAGACGTCACAGCCCCAGATCCTGACCATGGAGGTGAGGAGGGGCGGCAGGAGGAGACCCTGCCTGAGCCCCGAGCTTTAGCCCCGCCTCGTCCCCCACCTCCAATTCCATTCTTCCTTCTTCAGTGAGGGACTGTCAACCAGGTCACTTTTGTCTCAGCTTTTCATTTCCCCTTGGCAGCTTAAACTTTTTCTTCCCAAAATGGGGGGAAAATATATATTTTTTAAATTGCAAGAGTAAGTTCTCATTGATTTTGAAAGCTGAAGTTGAGTCTGGGGCTCACCCACGAGGAAGAACCAGATGAGCAGGACTCCACATATTTCCATGACTTTGGCTCCAAGGGGCTGCTTCTTACTACAGTCTTCTCCCCCTGCTTGCCCTGGCATCTCCCCCTCTGCCCCGTGACCAGCTGCCTTCAACATCTGCAGCCCCATTCTGGGCCTCGGCCTTGCCCCAGAGATGGGAAGCGACTGACCACGCACGCAAGCCAGGCTGGCAGAGACTGCAGTGAGGCACAAAGATACACAGGAGATCCAACTAGCTGTGTCTGGCTCCTGACTAAGCAGAGAAAAGGGAAACTGATATTTCCAGGTGCCCTCTGGAAGCTGGAGCAGAGTAATGGGTAAACCGGCTGATGGAGAAAACAGGTTAAAGAGACAAAAAGTCACAGCGGCTCAGAGCAAATGAACGGCTGATTTGAGAATGCGCAGGGCAGACAAATAGGACAGGAAGTTTGAATGCTGAAGATTAAACTCGCAGATAACATTTGGCCTTTCTCACCCATGGAGGCAAATATTAAGCCCAGATATTCAAAGGTGGTATTATCTTGGTCTGACACCTTTTCCCCTCTGGGCTAAGTAAGGAAAACGGAGAGCTCAGACAGTGGACTCCTGGTTTACTGGGGCAGCTGACTCCTGCTATGCAAAATCACAAGCCAGTTCTGTTTCAAGGTAAAGAGAGGCTAGGCGAGGGGGTCCGCAGGGACAGATGGAAAGACAGTTTTGGCTTCTTGCTCCTCTGGCCAGGGGAAGATGCAGGAAGACTATGGGCAGGCCCACCTACTTAGGGGCTGGGGAGAAGGGGGGTTTGGGTCTTGGATCTTTCCATCAGGGAGAACCACTTGGAGATCAATCCAGCCAGCAGAAGCAGCCTTGGAGACAGGAAGTAGCATGCCCATAGAAGGATGCTGTCCAGAAACAACCCGCTCTGTTCGCGTAGACAACAAGAGGGCTGGTGGTTTCCACCCATCCTGCTACCTCCCCCCCAACCTCCCAACCCCATCCTGCGTGCCCAGGGGGTCTATAGCTCACCAGCCTGCCTGAAAGGAGTTCACAATACACAGCTCCTCTTAGCCTACAACACCCCTCCTTGCTCAGTCACCTGCCAGGGAAGGACACTGTGAAGAAGACACCCTATTAGAATGCAGCTCTAAGCCCCCACTCCTGTATTGTCATAGCGCCCAATCCCTGCTCAAAGTCACCTTGTGGCTCTCCTTCCAGCCAGGGGCGAAAGACAGGGCCGTGGGTCCCCGCCAGAGGGCGCAGTTGGCAGGCAGTATGCACCCAAAGCTGGGCTGGTTCCCTTTCTCTAGGCGTCTGGGCTGGGGGTACAGAGGAGCCACAGCTGGGTGCTCTGCAGCGGACAATTCTCTCCTTATCTCTCTGTAGGCAGAAGACGCGGGCTCCAGAGAGCAGGTTAACATCCCCAAGCAAGCCATCCGGACACGCGCAGATTTCTGGGCAGGCTCCCAGCAAGCGACCGGGGCTGCTGGCTCAGGAGAGAGTGAGGAGCACCACTTTGCATGCAGACCTGTCAGCAGCTACCCCTGGGAAGGCATCAGGGACAAAATAGGGCTCTTCTTTCGGGAAGTTCATACTGATCACTGGCTGGCTACCTTGGAAAGGGAGTCATTTGAGGACGTCTCTCCCTCTGAGCTGTGACCTGAGCTGAGAGGCAGGCCAAGAAAGTAAGCCGCAAAGTCCCTGAGCTGAGGGTGCATTCTACAGAAATCAGCCTTCAGGCAATGCTTGTAAAGTATGATAGCGGAGGGTGCTTTTGCCCAGGCACTGAGCCTCACCTTGAGAGGCCGGAAACAGTCCCACAAAACAGGCTGGGTCAGGAAGAGGGGACAGAACATCACTCTCAATGGGCAAGGGTACCTTGTCTACTGCTTAGCTACAGGGGCGCACGTGTGTGTGTGTGTGTGTGTGTGTGTGTGTGTTGGGAGGGAGGGGTCTCAGCATGTGTTGCTGAATAGACAGGGCTGAGTTTCATAACTTGGGACATTATGCCTCTTGCCCCAGGACAGGACGCTGTCTTGCAAACACCTAGGCATTTTTGCAGCAGGAGCTGTGAGTGTTTAGTGGCATGGGGTAAGCCCTGCACCGGGCTGGCAGTTTGGGGGCTCACTGTGGGGAGCAGGGCTCCCTCTCCATCAGCCGCCCTGGGCAGCATCCACAGCAATTTAATCCCAGACAGGTTCCTCCTCACCCCTCACGCCTCACCCCCAGCCCCAGCATCCTCTGGGCTTTCCGGGTCCAGGCAGCCGGTATGCTCAGGGAGGCAGCTGTGGCGTAGAGAAAAGGAGCACTGGACTTGGAGTCAGAAGACCTGAGTGTGACCCTGGCCCTGACCTTAGGGCTGTGTACCTTGGGGTAAACCCCTCACCACCTGAGTCCCCATCTGTACCGTGTGAATACTCTCTGCCTTATTCTGCCTCTCAGCAGGCTGCAGTGAGAAAGAAAATGGTTTGCAACTTGTCAAGCTGAAAACAAACTATTTTTAAAATAGTTGTGTATGCAGAGCCCCATAAGGCAGGTACCATAGGCAGATTTAGGAAAATCTGATATAGGAAAAAATACAACTCACTGGCCATGCAAATCATCTACCTGGTATGTTTAATCACACTGGGCCTGATGAAGGACTCTGGGCCAGGGGGAGGGACAGGAAAGCAAGGATGTGGAACGTCACTGAGGCCAACAAAAGGAAACACATTTGACTTAAAGTTGGAGTTGGATAAAAGGAGAAGCCTCTTGCCTGTCACGGGAATAAAACACCTTGATGGCTGACCCAGGGAAGCCCAGAGACCTTCGCAAAGGTCCGTCCTGCAGGCTTAGAGCCTTGGATGTAGGGGCTCGATGCAAAGATACCTCGGGATTTTAAAGCAAGCCCAGGGAGATGCCTGCCTTCCAGCGGGCACACAGTCTGCATGTGGCTCTGCCCAGCTGTGGTCAGAAGGGGTCGGGTTGAGAGTGCAATTAGTCACCGGGGTGGGGAAGTCGTAGGAGAGGGAGGGAGAATCAGAGCAGCCTCAGTGTAGGTCTAGGAGAAGTATAGAAGTCCAGATATCCGCACGATGTCTAAGCGATGCCACTGGACCTGAGGCAGAAAGCAAGAGCCCAGACCAATGGGGGGGGGGGGCCCTGGGAGGGCACCTCGATCTGGCTCCAAGGCCTGAAAATTGGATTATGACTGATCCAGAGAAAGGAACTGTTTACAAAATCTTTTCTGGATGAGCTCAGTCCACATACCGGGACAAGCCAGGGCCCCACCAGGTCCCCATGTTAGACCTACATCCTGGTTTGGTGGGTTTCACGTTGTGCCCGAGGGAGGGCCAGCCCTCAAGACATTTTCAATCATCTGCCTTGTAAATTATCCATTGCTGCCAGGTCTCATCTCAGAGGGGTGGCCTTGGTGGCCCCTGGCACATGTCCAGAGTACGGGCTGCTTAGGGCCAGACATATGCAATGATGGGGCTGTCCTGGCCCAGTCCAGTTCAGAAGGTAGCACGCTGCCCAAACAGAATTCATCACACCATGCGTTTCAGAGCCAAGGGGAAGGGAGTTTCACGGCTCTCACTCCCCACTATAGCTCCCGAAAGAATGGAGGGCCGGGAGCAGAAGCCCCGGTGATATTTTTTGAGGGCAGGGCTGTGTTCTTTCAGCACACTGGGTTTTAGGGGTTTTGTTTGTTTTAAAGAATGTTCAGTTTAAAGAAACTGAAAAAGGAGTTAGTGGAGGGGCTGCGTTGACAGGCGGATGCCAGAGAAGACGAGGTTGAGATCACTGCCTCTCCAACTCTCCCCTCTCCCTTCATCTTGTCCGCATCACGCTTCTATCTGCCTTCATTAAAAGCTCCACGCAGCAGAGAGTGCCCCCCACATTAGCAAGGGGCTCCTTAAGGCGGGGTATGTGAACAGGTGGGGTGCCCTCAGGGTTCTCACGGGCCCCTATGTTCTCCTGAACAAGAGTGACCTGCTTCCATTCCCCTACAACACTGGGTGCTCAGGGATGCTGGGTCCCCAATGCCAACTGGCTGTCAACAGTGGAGACCTTCATGGGTCTCTCTTAACAGCCAGCCACTCCTTGCTCACGGGCTCTGAAGAATGGCGGCTGGGCAGCCAAGGCCTTCCTGGGAATGGAGTTGAGGGCCCTACTTTGAAGTTTCTGTGCCCTGTGCAAGGAGTGCCCGCTATAAACTAATGCAGATGGTCAAATGGGGAAGATCAGCATGAGGAGATAATCCTGTTCCTGCTAATGGAAGAAGAAACACTCAGCTGTGAATTACTACCGTGTCTCCAGCAGAGCAAGGGGAGATTATAGGCCAGCAGGCTCCCAGGCCACTATGTCCCAGAGATCCTGGCTCCAACCTGCCTTCCAGAGCTTAGCCTGAAGGTGGGAGAGATAGAGAGAGGGGACTGGCAATTATATCCAACCTGGGAAAACTGCATGATACACTAAATTAGAATCAAATCAGTTCAGGGGCCCAGATGCAGGGATAATCAATTTAATATACTATGTCTTATATATTATTGTAAAGATTATGTATATAATATATATACATATATATACCATTTGCATACTATATATTATATACTACTGTACATATACTATGTATATAATATACTATATATTATATACATATACTATATGCTACATACATATGCTCTGCTAAAATTCAAGCTATCCCAGAAGGGAAGGAGTAGAAACACTTAAAAACTAGGGGAGGATTAGGAGAGTAATGTGATGATGTTTCCTTTTCCCTGTCTCGATACACAAACAAATATGTTACTGGGAGGCACGAACTCAGCCTGATATCAACAAGTCTGGACGTACCCAGAGATGCCTGGCTCATCTAAACACTGCACAGGACACATGGAGGGTGTCTGCTCATCCACCAGGCCGACAGGAAAGTCAGTGTCACAAATACTCCAAATGTCAGTCACCGCAGTGGCCCAGTCTTAGACTATTGCAGTTTCTGCTTGCTCTCTCAAAGCCGAACCTGCCTCGGACTGCTGTGGTTGATGCTGAGGTCTGCTGGTCCATGCTGCCATATCTCAAGGAGGGGCAGAGGGATGGCAGAACTGAGGACTTGGGATGGATAAATTACGTAGAATGGTCTCAGCTTTGTGTCAAATCACATCCCTCTGAAGAGATACCTTCACTTTCAGCTGACCCTGAAGCCCTCACGTCATGTGCTAGGAGTGGAGGTTCATACTACCCCTCAGATCAGTGCGAGGAGAAAGCCCCAAACACCCAGCATGAGCCCATCTGAGAGCTTTGTGGCAAAGACTGCGCGCTTTATGTTGAGATATAATCTCAACAGAAAACAGTTCATTCTCTATCGTGATGCTCTTACAAATTATCAGCCGTGATTTGGGTCTATGGATGTGTTTCCTCCTCACAAAGGACCAGGCCAGGGTTGGTTGGGAAGGTGGGCGAGGGGAGGAGAGGCATTAGTGGTTAATTGCCATCTACTCATGGTGTAAATTCGGGGTATGGAGCAGGCTTCAGGGGGCCTGAGCCTGGAAACCAAAGAAACCAGGCTGTCATGAGAGCAAATGGAATCACTGCAGGTTCCCGTTTTTCCCAGACCCCAAGGGTTCTGAGGGACAGACCTTGTTTGCATGTGTCTAAGGAAGAAAGGGGAGAGGGCTGTTAGGAAAGGTCTTGCCATGGGTCTCTGGGGCTTGCCTGGTGCTTGCTCCAGCAATGCCTTCGCCACCAAAGGACCTCGGCAAGCTGCCCCAGCTCAGGACTCTGGTCTCAAATGCCAGGTGGGGTCTGTGATCCCTCTCCAAAGCAAATGAGTGAATCAACAGCACGTTGGCCCTGAACCTTTTAAAGCACCTCGGAAAACAGAGGCAATCAACCTGAGAGACAGATGTTTATGGTGTGGCCGAAGCAAGAAGCTTTAAGATTCACATCCTGCTGCCTCTTCTCTAAATTAACCACTTTCAGACTCCAAGCCCACATGAATGAGAAGTTGCAAGAGGCAAGACGGTGAGACTGTCCAGAAACCCCCAGCATCCATGATACACCGTGTTGAGCTGGCCAGCCGCTGCACACGGAACCCCGGGGAGACGGGCCTCGGGCCCCACTGCCACTCAGCTGGGCAACGGCAGGAGGCCCCTGCTTCTAATCCCAGCCCTCCCTGACCTGAGCACTAAAAGGAAATAAAGACAAGGAGCACTGATCCAGGAAGGACTCCCTCTCCATCTCTGCCTCTCTCTCCTGAACAGCCTGGTTGCTCCAAGCATCTCCTAGTTCAATCCTGAGAATGTCCCTTGCTTTTGTTTTGAGCTGGGGACTGCATCCAGCTTTATCTTGTCAAAAAAGAAAGCAGTCTGGCTCTTCCCCACGTGACCCTGGCCACCTCCGGTGCTGCTGGGCTGTGTGTGCTCACCCACTGATTCCCAGCCCGCCCGCCCTCAGCCAGAGGCGTCGGCTCCTAGCTTGGATCTTGTAAGTGATTCCACTCATTGCAGGCTCAGCGTGCCCCTTCTGCGCGATGCCCCAGAAATCCAAGGCCAGAATGACACACTTGTAGCATTCTTAGTCATGATGAAAGCTTGGTGAGAATTTGATAACACCCTGGCCCAGTTAGGGAAGGTGCAGCAGGGGAAAGCCTCAGGGTCTGGAGGCATGAGGCACACAGTCCTAGAAGCTGTGGCTTCTAACAGTGCCAGGCTGGAAAAGGGAACTAATATTTACTGCACACCTACTGTGTGCCAAGTACACTGGTATGTGCTTAACACCCTTTTTTCTCATGCTCCTAACAACTCGTAAGATCGGTCCTATTACCCTGGGTTATCGACGAGGAAACTGAGGGCTGGGGCAGTGAGGGAATGTGGCTCGGAAGTGTTTCTGATCCGACTGAACATGAGCTTGAACTTGGACATCAAGGCAACTCCTGGCTGCTCTTCACACAGAATCCTGCTGCTCAGTGGCCCTTCCCTGTAGTCTGACAAGACAGTTTGGGTTTATCTGGATCTTTTGTTGCTCCAGACAGGCTGCAGGGGCAAGGCACCAGACCTCCCATGTTGGAGTGCTGGCTCCTGAGGGTGGGGGCTCTGTTGCTCTTTCCAAATTGGAAACTCCCTGGTGACAATGTCTCCCCCATCAGACTGGGGGCTGCCTGGGATTGGGCCATGCCTGCCACGTGAGATAGGGAACTGCCTCTCTCGCTAAGGACTAGACCACCCTCCTCTGGGTCACACTGCCGAACAGGCTGGGCACAGAGTGGCAGTATTGCTGTGGAATGTGTCACCAGAGGGCTGGTCTCAGTCCCAGAAGACCACGGCATTCTGCTGAGGGCAGCCCTGTGGGGAGCTGGACTGTCCCCTTAGCAGCAGTATTTACTGCCTGGGGCTCCACAACCAGGGGGTAGGGTGGGGAGGATGCCCAAAGGGCAGCCCCTTGAGGACCTATACAAAAAGGTTTCCACTTGAGCAGCCTGTCTATAATGATTATAAAGGCACAGGAGTTTAACCCATTTTTGATGTAAGCACTAATAGCTCTGTGTCCTTGAAGTTCAAAGCCGGTGCATACATGTCACTAATTAGCCAAGCACAGAGCCATTCAGCTCCCTCTCATGTTTCTAATTAGGTCTTTAATAACAAACAAACTCCGACCTTACCAAAGGCCCCCATTCATCAGCCAGTCAAGGAGGGTGGCTGTTTCCATGCTTATGGCTGCTCTGGGCCGTTGGTTGTAGACGTACACGCTCTGAATCTCAGCCAGGACAGGCCTGTCCTAGAATCTGTCTGTGAGGACGAAGACCCCTTCAGCCTCCCCTGGAGGGATGGACTTCCTGGCCCTGTTGGGAGGACCAGTGGCAGGCAGAACGGCCCCGGGCTCTAAGGCTGTGGGCCGAGGATCCAGACCAGCTCTCCTTGGTCATTAGAGGAGGTGGGGAGATTGCCTGGCGAAGCCTATTGATCCACTTCTGAGGTACGGATGGTGATAATAAAGTCACTCGGATGGTCTGAGATTCTATATCTGGCAAGAATCTGCTGGTACTTGAATCCACGGTTATACATTGGACTTGACCAAGGGAGCTTGAACAACGACTGAGGCTTGGAGTTGACAGTGGTAGATTCTGATTTGATGGGTCTGCAGTGTGGCCTGGACCCCAGGACTTTAAAAAATTCTCCAGGCGATTCTAACATGCAGCAAAGTTCAAGAGCCACTGTGCTCCAGTCTCAGATTTGCTCACCGACAGTAGCTGTTAACAGGTCCCCCTTTATTAATAAACATCATCCAGACAGCCAAGCCCTGAAAGTTTAACCAACTGCACCCAAGGATGTAAATTTGACAACAGATTTTTTTCAGTGATATACAATTGTGGAAATATTTCTGTCCTTCCTACTGCCTTCATGCATGAAAAAAAAATGCAAGACTGTTTTCAAATGCATTCTCATCATCTGGAAGCCCCTGGCTTTCTCTCTACTCTTCTCAGCTCTTAAGGCACTGTCACTGTCACCCCTCCATGACAAGGGATCTAGAGCTTTGGAAACTGTAGCAATATAGAGCTACAGAGTTGAAAGGTCCTCAAGCACCCTCTAGTCCAAAACCCTTTGCCCAAAAATCATCTAGCCTGTAGAGTGGCAGAAGCTTAGACCAGAACCACATCTTCCTGTTCCCTTCTCTTCCCATGCTCTTATCTTCTTTAAAAAAAAAAATTGTTTATCAACCTTATCTGATCAATCCACAAGACAACCCCTATCCTGGGAAGGTGGAGGGATATAAGAGAAGCTTCAGAACTGTTTCTTTCCCTAAGGCCAGAGCACGAACTGCTATGGGGCCAGTCCTTGAACACGATGTAACCCTCCAGCAAGTTATATCCAAGCCTGACTTGTTTCTTAGCAAGTCAGGTGATCGGGAATGAACTGAAATCTCAGGGGCTTCCTCAATGGAAGGTTTAAAATCTCTTTCGTGCACCTAGAGCCAAACAATCTAGACCTAGAAAAGTCAAACAGTGTGTCCAAGGACACAGCAAAACTGGATCCTCCAACATCGGTCCAGGTTTTCTGCTTTTGCCCCTGTGTTTCTAGTCTTTC
This sequence comes from Suricata suricatta, assembly GCF_006229205.1. Taxonomy (NCBI): domain Eukaryota; kingdom Metazoa; phylum Chordata; class Mammalia; order Carnivora; family Herpestidae; genus Suricata; species Suricata suricatta. The sequence goes on from NC_043716.1 coordinate 27,419,302, forward strand.
TCTGGTGGTGGGCTGACATTGCCAGACCCTTCCCCTGGATCAGTGCCTAACTGACCCCTGACGCCGGGGCATCTGAGTGGGTCTGTAAGACTCAGCCTCCTCTTTCCCCCAAGGCCCGGAAAGGCAACCCTCAGCAGGTTGCAGGTTGCAGTCGGAAAAAACTTACAGAAAGGGGGCCAAGAGTGGGGCCGGGCAGCCCTCGCCTCCCACAGTGCTCTACCACAGGCACACAGGTTTGTGCTGATTGCTCACCACAGACCTGGACAGACCGTTTTATTAATATTAATAAGTAACCAGGAACAAAGGGCCCCTTTATTTTTAGCTTTCTCTAATTGCGTAGTAATTACTCATCTACAAAACAAATGAGCCCCTGCTCGCCGTTGCCATAGTACCGGAACCCAGCCTCACTGCAGGACGATTGGCCGAAGATCCTGCTACTCCCGCCTCCGGCCCCGCCCCTCCGCGGCATTGGCCCAAAGCAAAGCCCCAGCAACTGGGCGGCCAATCCTCGGCTTCCCAGCGACCTTGCAGATTCAGTCCTCGCCGCTCACAGGAAGGGATGTTGACTCATCCCTCCGGAGAACGGGAGAAGGTCTGTCTGGCCCAGAGAGGCCCTCCCTTGCTCCGTCACCTAGTTTCTTTTGGGCAGTGGCGAACTTCCTTCAGGCTTTAGCTAAAGGCTCCTTTCAAATAATAATAATTACCTTCTGGCTGGCTCCCTCTTACCCGACCACGCCTCCTCTGGGCCTCCTTTGTCTGCCTGTGGTCTGAAAAGGATGCTGGGACTGAAAGCCGGATCAGAAATGTCAGCCAAAGCCAGATAGAACCATGACCTTAAGTCTGCAACAGCAGAAGCTGGGGCAAAATGTGTACATAATGTTTCCGGAGGCCTCTTATAAATGGTTTTGGGTTCTCTTTTCCCCCAAGGATACGGAGAATTAAGTTGACGGGCAGCGGCGGTTTTCTGTTGAGTATGTGTGAAGAATGCAGACCTCCGCTCAGGAATCCAAGGGGCTGGTGCGATGAGCATCTGCTGACATGGTTGAGAGCACAGATGTGATGAGACAGACCCAGGTTCCAATCTTGTCTCCGCCACCTCTACAATCGATCCTAGCCACTGTTTTAAAATTTTCAGAATGGGAATGGGAATGGGAATGATAGTGCCCTCGTCATAAGATTATTCGGATTACATGGGGGGTAGGGCAGGTGGGCTTACCACAGGGCTTGGCATATTACTATTAGCATCATGTATTCAACTTGACTGGGAAGTGACTCTAGCACTCTATTCATCACATCTTCTTCCCTTAAGGGACCTCCGGACAGGAATGAATGTTGAGATGCTGGCTGGAACCCTCCCATCCATGCCGTGGAGTGGATTTCATCGTGACTCTCTCATCCTGAAAGATCTAACTACAACAGCCAACCACGGCTGTTCAAAACCATTATTTGCCCACCTTCTGTGCTGCAGGACCCCAAGCTGGCAAGGGGAGACCTTTTTATTAATATTAAAAAGCATTCAGGAGCAGAGGGCCCCTTTATTTTCTGCTTTCTCCGACTGCATAATAATTACTCATCTACACTAAGAATGAGGCTGACTTTGCCTCCTGGAGGCAAATATAAACTGATGGTTTATATTGTTGAAGAAGGCAGGCACTCTGGGATATGTGCAAAACATGTTCCAGAGAGTCAGAACCCTGCCTTTCATCCAGAAGACCTCACCGATCAGGAAGAAGGCTAAGGACACAGTGTTGTGTGGAGGAGGGACACCCCAGCGAGGGTTAATCAGGTGTGGCTTCCTGGCAGTCTGAGCCAGTTTCAATGGAGGGCGCAGAGAGAAGGACAGAGGCTGCTGTGAGGGCCCAGGAGTGGGAACTAACAACCCCAAGCAGGGAATGAGTAATAACTTGTTGGCAGAAGCAAAGGAGAGTCACAGGAAACTAAGGAGAAGTACTATGACCGAATGCCCCCTGGTCTCTGCTTGCTCCCCTAACCTTGCTCCAGACTGCAAACCCAGCCTCAGCAGAGGGGATTAGGGAAGGTCAAGCTGTGTTCTGTGGGGGCTGCTGCCTGGCTGACCTTCCTTTGCTGGTTCTGTCCTTCCCAAGTTCCACCACCATAAAGCATAGGACCCTCTCTCTCCCACGAGTAGGACACTATCAATCTGGGGTTCAAGGTCTCCCAGACTCTAGCCTGCCTCTAATTCATCCAGCCTGTACCCCCAACAGCCCATCAGACAGCCTGCCACTGTCCCCCAAGCACTGACTGCTCATCCCATTGTCAACCTTTTATCCAAGTTCTCTCACCTGAAATGTTCTTACCCCTCATGCCACACCCTTCAGGGTCTACTTCGAATCTTGCCTCCTATCTGAGCTTCCCTGCCTGCTGAGTACTCTCCGCCCAGGCGGGAATTCGGTCTCACTGCAGACCAGCTCTCGTAACAATCGTGTGCTGTGTTGGCCCCAAAAGACTGGGAGCCTGTTGAAGGCAAGGACCATGCCCTGAAATTCTGCATCCCATCCCAGACCCCAGGGTGATGCTGAGCCCAGAAGTTAATTAGCTAATGGGTAAGAGCAAAAGGCCTGAGACCCCTTACTGGGCAGTGATACACGAACACTTACGGAGCGTTCGTTTCTTCTCCATGATCTGTGACTCTTCCTTCTGCTTTTTAGTCTCTAATCTAGCCTGCTGCCAGGGCCTATTTAACATCCAGATCTAATGTCACTTCCTGGGTTCAGGCCTCTCCGAGGCTCCTGGGTGTGTGAATCCAGGGTCTTTAACCCACCCCCCGCCCTCTGGTTCTGCCAGCTCTCCGGCTGCTCTCCACACCCCATCCCTACCCCACTGCATTTTATTCTCCAACCCAAGGCTGGAGATTTGCAGGGCTTCAGATTTACTCTACTGGTTTGGGTTTTGGTGGCTTGGTATGTGCTGTTCCCCCTAGCTCTTGGGGAGCTCCTATTTGTCCTTTCAAAGTGCAGACACTCACTCCCCTGTGAAACCTTCCCTGAATTCCCAAAGCCAATCACTTCCTCTTCTGTGCCCCTTCTGTTGCTGGACTTATAGCATCGTATTGTAAGTACCTGTTAGTCACCTGAGAGGCTGGGAGGTCCTCGGGGGCAGAGATTGTGCTGTCTTCATCTAGGAGATTCCGGGGCTGTGGTGGGTTTCACGCTTGTCCACCCACCTACATGCTCCCTTACCCGCCTTTATCTGCACCCAGACTATCCTCTGGAAATCTATCTTCCTGGGCTCTTCAGTCCAGGGGGTGGGGGTATGGATGCCACTCTCAGTGATTGGTTCTCCCCAACCAGGCCTTAGCCAAATAGCACAAAGCTCTGGGGTCTGCTAGAAGTTGGGACCATTTTACTTGCTCTTCTTCTAGACAGGTTGGTACGAAGCAGAAAACTGTTATAGCCATTTGGCACCATAGGGAAGCCACCATGAAGACAATATTGAAGTAAAAAGGAGGGCCGAGCTAAGAAAATGGCAAACTCCCCTGTGCAGTCTACACATGAACCTTGGACCATGGACCTTCCAGAATGTTAGCTGGTAAGTCCCCCATAACATTTAACCAGGCCAAGTTGGGTTTTCTGATGCTGCCCAAAGCTCCCTGACTCAAGGCTTAGGACAGTGCCTGCCACATGTAATAATAATTACTGCGTTATACACTTAATGAATATCTGCTGAATTAAATTCCATGGCAGATGTGCCCTGGGGCCAGTTTGGAAATTGCATCTGAAAGATTTGACTGTGAGGTGCTGAGGCCTGAGTCCTTGGTGGACACAGCCCTGGCTCCAAGGCCACTGGGCTCCCCCAGCACAGCCCGCATGTGGGGTGCATCTGGGTGGCAGGTGAGTTCATCAGAAATAAACATGGTTTCTCTGCAGGGCTACTTAAAGAAGATGAAGTTCAGGGTTCTTCACTCTTGACCAAAACCTTGCTCTCCAGGGGACCGGCTGTATGGCTTTGGGTAAGTCACACAGCCATTCACAGATCAGCTTTCTCTTAAAAACAAACATGTGAAGCCAGGCCCAAACCTTCTGCCTTCCTGCCTGTCTCATGGGCTAGCTATGATCATGGCAATCGAACCTCTATGGAAGCATAAGAGACCATGATGCACCCATGTCTGTGTTCCTTTGAGGAATCTCACCAACATGTGTGAGTTCAGCAGCTTTTGGGGCTTCCCACACCCTTGCAGTGGCCCCAGCCAGCCCTGGGGGCAAAGAAGGGGTCCCTCTGCCCATCTCTCGTGTGCTTTACATGTTCCTTATGGGCCCCGTCCCACATCCCACCCCGCCTGCACACAGCAGGGCTGGGGCTTCCAAGCCAGAGTGAGAGACAGGGCCGACCAGCTCGGGGGAAAGGCATGGATGTGTCACCCTCTGAAAATTATTCCACTGATTTAAAAGACCATTAACATTCCCCCACTCCATTCACTTCAGGATTAACTTATACTCAGGTCTGGGCTTCAAGGCTAGTCACTAATTGCACTAGAGTTGATTTATCAAGTGCATGGTGTTTCTATTACAAAATTATTGATTACAGCTGATGTATTTTATCCTCAACAGGGCTGGTCCCAAAGCCCTTGGAAAATGAATGAAGCTGAGGTCAGCAGCGGGCATCTCGGCACATTATTATCAATTCACTGGGGTTACTGAAATCCAATGCTGGACTCTTTCTGGTGGAAGACCTGGCTCTCCCAGGAACGAAGAGTTTAATGACAAACTGAGAAACGAGGCGCCCATCCCCAGAACACAAGGCCAGGGACTGGGAGGCATGTGTTTGGTCAAGCAAGGTGTTTTGGGTAAGTCTGGCTGGTTGCAGCAGCTGGTCATCGTAACAGGTCACGGATCTGCTCTCCCTTTGGGCTAGTGCGCTGGCTCTATCCCATGGACACAGACGTGGCTCTATCCCAGTGAGAGGGCGTCCCCATGACCCCACCCCCAGATGTGGCCATCTTGAGGCCCCAGGTCCCAGAGGATGCTTGCTGCTAGCTACAGGGAGGCTGGGTGGGAAAGAAGAGGTACTGCCCTGCAGACCCCCTTCCTGGACACTGGATCCTGCTGATGGCAGCGTGGGAAAGCCATCTTCAGAAATGGAGGCAGCACAGATCCATTTCCCTTTTTTAAATGAAGCTGATGGGAGGCAATGCATCATGGGAAATAGGGACTCGCAGCAGGAGGGATCTAGAGGCAAGAAACGTCATCTGCCTTTATATTCCTTGGTGCCTGGCACAAAGCAAACCTCCAATGCATGCTTGTAGAAGGCAATACCTGGGAACCCTAAAGCTTATGGCACAAATGACGCAAAGAATTCCCGGCTCCCTCCAGTGGCTGGAGGGGTGTGGGGGGGATGCTACTGTTCACGCCCCTCAGCCCCTAACACAAGTAAGGTGAAGCGTGTCACGGGGAACAGGGGAACAATCCTGGGAGGGATGGGACGGGCACGCCTGCTTGGTGAGCACCTGCATCTACCCTCCTCCCCAATGCATTTTCGTTATGGTTCAAGTTCAATTAGTTAGTCTATGTCTTGACTTGCATTTTACTTTTGTCCATTTTACCTACTGGAACCGAAACTTTTAGGATGTCTGGTCACAGGGTAGTGAAGCCGTCTTCCTGGCTGAGGCAGATTTAGGATTTAGGCCACCAAAGGGGATTTTTGTTCTCTCTGCCTTCTGTCTCCCTTACCCCCCCACAGGGTGGCTCTTCCTGGATTTGCCTTCTGGGGTTTTGTTCTGTCTGGTGGCCGCCTGGCCTGCTCGTATCCAGTCTTTGCTCATGGGGACGGTGCCACGGGCTTCCACGGCATCACTGCCCTCTGTGGAGCTGCCAGCCCGTGCTGTCACCTCGCACTCTTTGGGGAACTCCGTGGACTCCGTGACTTCCCGGGCTTCAGCCTCCCTTAACAGGTAACTTCTACTCTGAAACTTCGGAGTCCTGTGGCGGTAGGACCAAGGCCACCCACCAGTCTGACTTAGAGAGCAGGTCCCAGGTGGTGGCTTTGGCCAGCAACTTGTAAAGATTTAGTCCACCTCCCGAAGCTCTAAGAGACCTCTGGCACTCCCTTACAGCTCATCACCACAAATGTCAGGGAGATGGTGTGTCCGGAGACGCTGACCACACATGTCCCCAAGCCCCCACAGAGGCTCCAGGACTGGGAAGATGGAGGGGGACTGTGGTCTCCTCTTTAAATGTCTCAGGGTCCCCTTCCCTCCTGTTCCCTGCCCCCCATCTTCTTCCTCCCATGAAGCTGTGCCAGTCATCTCCATACTAGGAATGTGGTGCTCTGACCCTACTCCTCCCCACCCCCGTCCCCTGGAGAGCTCATGTCAAGGATTCTCCTTTACTTCTTTATCTTCACCAACCGTAACAAGAGATGCTAACCTTCACTAGGACCCAGTGCTTTCCCTGTCTGCACACCAAGGATCTTAAGATATGAATCCCTTTTCCCACCGTGACTCATCTTCCCTCCAGCCCAGGGACTAGACCGCACAGACAGGACTGCCACGTGGACCTGTCTCCTGGAAGGGCCGGATGTGAGCCGGCAGAGGACTCAAGGCATAGAGGGCTTGGAGGAGCCTTGATGGGAGGCCCTAAGAAATAAGGGAAGACCTGCTCTGTTCCAGAACCGTCTGAGGAAGACGAGAACAAGGAAGAACTTTCAGACTCCTCGCAGCCCTGGTTCTGTTCTCTTTTGCTAGAGTTGGTCACTCTCAACAGAGATCTCAGGAAGGCTGGAGCTGAGGGTGGTGACCCAGAGCTGGGGGAGCAGGGAGTGTGAGGGGAGGTGGTGGTGGCTGATGGCGAGAACATGGATCCAAGCCCCTTGGCGACGTTGAAAACATGGAGCCCCCTCTCTTCCTGGTCGCCCCACGCTATCCTCCGGACGGCTGTGCCGTGCCCGGCTGTCGCCGACCCTGTAATATCAACTCAACAATGCATGTTCCGCAACTGCATCTGTAGCTACCAGGACATCTACTGCAGTGCATGCATTTAGTTCAGTCCCACAGAGACATACACTCTAAGAACAGGCAGGGGAGGTGTGAAATGTTTTACTGGACAACAGGTGTTTTGGAGTTGTAACTAATAAAAAAAAAATCAAAAACGAAAGTGTACAAAAAAAGACATTTCTCGAGAGTTGGATATGAGTTTGTTTCTTGAACTGTTTCATCTGAACAAGCAAAAACATGCAAACCAGCTGGTACTAACAGGAAGCTGGACACTGAGAGAGGATTAATAGGTGTGGACAAACCTTCCCGCTGAGCGTGCTCAGAAGAGTGTTTGAGAGGAGGTGTGCAGATCCTAGTGTAAGAGAGGCGGGAAAGTATGCCTCAGAGAGACTCTCTCACCGCAGCCCCAACCAAGCAAGAGAAAAGACAACAGAAACATGACTCTCGCACCCACCACCACCGTCAGGAACTCACGTTACTAGATTGGAATAAAGCTGGCAAGTATAAAGTCCAGTAAGGGGTCCTGGCTGGGGCCGGAGACGGGCTGGGGGTGGGCAGGGGGCTTAGAAGCTCTTCCACTGATACACAGACCCACCCGGGATGTCACCCAGAAATAAAATAGCCTGAAAATCCAAACTACTTCCCTCACCTGCGTGTGTGTAGGGGGTGGGGGTGGGGGTCGCTTATCAAACTGGATTTAGGTTTGGGTTGGACATGATGAGGCCATTGGAGCTGAATGAATACGATCAAAATAAACAAACGAACTCTCGACTGAGCACAAGAAAAGATGACATTTCAGACTACCAGGTGAAGGTAAAAGAAAAGTGACCACTGCTAGTGAAGTTATCTAGGAGTCGGCAGGGACCTCCCCTTGCGGAGGGGGGTTACCTGAGCCCTGCTCACCTCAGATCTGGGACGAATTAAGGAAAAGGCGGGCAGGCTGGCCCCGAGGGCTTGGCTGAGGTGGGAGCAGAGCTCAAGGCCCCCCCGGACCTCCTACCCTGACACCAGAGCCCTGACAGATGCGAGTTGCCGAGCTGAGCAAAATTGAAGCTGGTTCCCATCCCCACGGCCCATGGTACCTCAGGAAGTCCCCCAGTACATCATAACATGGAAGGGAAAAAAAAAAAAAAAAGAAAAAACCAAAGCTGTGAAGCCAGATAAAAATGAAAGGCAAAATAGGGCCTTCCATAGGATGCCTAATCCCTGGACCAAGCCTGACAGCCAGCTGCTGGCGAGCAGAGGCCTCATTTCCTACCCTTTTTGAACCACCTCCCGGGTTCAGCAGAGTACCAAGCTCAAGGTCGGTATTCCACAGACCTCCTGAACCGGCTTCTTTCTATGAGAGAATGCGCCTGAACTTGTGACGCCCTCCAATGGCGGAGGCTGCTTGCTCAGGAGGCTGAAGGAGCCTCCCCGTCTCGCTGGAAGGAGCCGGCATGCATGGGGCAAGGTTGCAGGGGCAGGTGACAGTAGAGCTGGGCGGTCCGTGACCATCAGCTGGCCTAGGCTGATGCACAAACCCAGAAGAGTCTGGGCCGCCCCTTTCACGTATTTGCCAAAATGCCACCGAGGGGCCACTACAACAGGTAAATAATTGGCCATCCTGCCAGGCTTGGAGTCCAGATTATCTTCTAGGAGGAGGGAGGGGACGGTCCTTACAGGCCAAAATGCACTGAAAGAGATAGGCAGAGAGCCTCCTCCCCTCATCTTGTAACCCTGCTGCAGGTCCAAAGCGGAGATGGAGGTGAGGGGCTGGGCTACCCTGTCTCCACAGGGGCAGGTGTCTTCCAGCCCAGGTGGCGGTCTGACTTTGGCAGACACCATCTAGTCATTGCCCCGGGGCTCACCCCAGGCCCCTGACTCTTAGGCAGCACTGTGGGGTGCTCTGTGTCTACCTGGCTGAGCCCGCACCCTTGAGGACAGGTACCTCGGAGTTGAGGATTTACTCCTAACCTAGGCTGGTGTGGGGCAGGGGGTCTGGGAGCACGCTCCTGAATAGAATTCACTAACAGTGCAGCAATGATAATGGCTGACCTCGAATGGCCCCTGGGAGACTTGGCTCCCGATGGAAATGGCTACAAATAAAACACCACTGATCCTGGAAAAAAAAGTGTGGTTGGAGATGGCTCTGGAGTTTGGGGTTAGGAGTTAGGGGGCGAGGGGATGGATAGGACTCTTGCCTGGCTCTTGGGGGTGGGGGTGGGGCGTGAGAGGGTGGGGGTGGCGGAGGGGGGGCACAGACCATGGGCAGACTGCTCTCAGACTCGCAAAGAACCCCATGCTGCCCTTTAAACTTGCCATGAAGTCAAGGAGAATGGGGGTGGGGAGAGAGGCAGGGTTAATTTCGGGTTAAAGTTTAGTTTCATAATCCAAGTTATAATAAAGAGAGAAACTGAACGGAGAAAACAACCAACAACACTCAAAAATCTCGAGGTTTCTTTTTGTGGTCCCCCCACCAGGCACAGGTAGGACGGAGGCACGTTTGTAACGATACCAAAAAGCACTCAAGTTAAAAACCAAACAGCACTGGGAGATGTGAGGCGGTGACGCACCCCACCCTCTGGGCAGGGGGCACCAAGGGATATGGGCCAGAGGGCAGGGGGGGCTGCTGGAGGCCCACTAGGGCAGGCAGAGGCTGAGGACGGGAGCCCAGCTCGCTGGCTAACTGACCCTCAGCAGCCCCCAGAGGGTTCCTGGCCCCTACAAGCAAATCCCCAACAGGTGATTTCAGGGAGTGGATCCTTTGTAGCTCGAGGCAGTGCCAGTTTGCATGGAACGGATTTGTACTGATGTTTCTAAAGGGCCTCTATGTGCCAGTCTCTTATCGCCGAGGGTTTGGGTTTTTGGCATTTGCCCTCTGGGCTTATAACGCCCCACTTCCTGGCACCCCACCAGCACCTCCCTCTCCCCGCCCTCCTCAGAGCCCTGTCAAACTAATTGCTTTGCTGGGTGCTCCAGTGCCCTGACAAGGGGTGTTGTGGGGGCGCAAACCATGGCTACTGAGTCTAGGGGGAGCGAGGGCTCCTCAGTGAACGGCGGGGGAGGCCAGGAGGCCTTGCTGGGAGCCCAGCACACAGCAGAAGCCCCACACGTGCTGAGGAAGGCAGGGGGGCATCTGGGGGACAGGGCATCCTTGACATACCCCAGCACCAGCCTGACCCCACAGTGCTGCTGGGAAAATGTTCCCACCTCACTTGAGGGGCTCCAGACCTCCTAAAATGTTGGGTTTGGAGACCAAAGGACCAGGGCAATTTTATGGAAGACATAATCCCATGTCTCTTGGCAGGTGTGGTCCAGGAGCTCTCTGGTCTCTGTTATGAGGAGAGTCTGGGATGGATAGGGGGCTTCAGGAAGTCGCTTCATTTCAGGTTAGCCCCCCTTCTAGCCTTCAGGGACTCAGGCTTTGGCCGAATCAGCAAGGCCATCTGCCAGGTGCAGCAGGGGCCCCGAGGCCAGGAGCACGCCAGTGGGTCCTAGGCGTGCCTCTCATAAGCTAGAACTTCTCTGGCAGGGTCAGAGGCGCAAGGAAGGGAGCCCTTGTGAAGCAGCAGTGAAAGCCGAGGAGGGAAATGACCAACAGGTGCCCTGAAGCCGGCTGTCAGGGGAGTGGGCCGTCCAAAGTCAAAAAGAAGTTCACTGGTTGTTTCTCAGGGAGAGAATCACAGTCCCCGTTTGGTGTGCAGTCCTGCGAGTGACCCCCGCTGGGAGCTGCCCTGGGTGGCAGGGCCTGGCCCGCACCCCCCCACCCCCACCCTCTGGCTGTGGTGACAGTAGTGGACAGACGCAGCCACACAGATCCAACAGGGCCTTTACCTTCCCCTGCACACTGGGGCATGCCTGGGAGCGCCTGCCCCACACACCTCCCTACCTGATCCTCTTGCCGCCGCCACGGCCGCCGCTGCCACTGGTCCGTAAGCCGCTGCCGGGAAGCCTGGTGGGGGGAGAGAGGAGCCGGAGTAAAGGGGAGACCTTGGAAAGGGCCCTGTACAGACCAGGCCCATGGGCCACACTCACCCTCCCCTTCCCAAAGACAGGAGCGCAACGGGATCCTCTGGGGGCAGCTTTCAGGAGGAACCCTGGTTGGTGGCTCTCGGGCTTCTGCCAGGCACAGCGCCTTTAGGTGGTTTTGATTCCTATGCATTTGGTACCCCAGAAACTAGTTCTAAAAGGCACATGGAGAGAATGGAAGAGGATTAGGAGGAACTTCTCCTGGGGGGGAGTCCCTGCTCCCCCCCCCCAATCTGGTACTGATAGAGGGGAGTCTCCCAGGGTGTGGCCAAGGCAGGGCCCCAGGGATCCCCGGAGTGGTTGTGCCTGAGTCTCTTGGCAGAAAAGGCTGAGGGCCAGGAGGTGGCTGCACCCCAGTCGCTCTCCAAAGCCTCTGCCCACCTGCAGGGCTGAGCTCAGCCTCATGCTAGCAGACCTGAGGGCCAGGCCAGGCATGCGGGAGTACCAGCTGGCTGTATACAAAGGCAGGCAGCTGTAGGAGGGAGTGGGCCACTGCAGGGACCTGCGTGGGGCGAGGCCTGTGGCTTTGTCTCTCAGTTTCAACCTCCTGAGGCACATTATGGGGATTTCGATCTGGCTCTTCTATCTGAGCTCTGTGTCCTGATCGAGTTGGCAGTGAAGGGTCTCCTCGGGATCTCCATCAAGTGTGTGAAGTGCGTGTGTGATCTAGTAACACCCCAGGCAGCAAGGATGTCTCAGAAGGGGACTATTGGTCAGAAGGGACAAGGTGACCCGGTGTGGCTGCAGAATGCCCAGGGATGGAAGAGGTGGGTGAGGCCCCTCCCCTGGGCCTCTCCTGGCCACGAGCACAGGCACACACCATGATACACTCACGCACACGTGAAACAAACGCCCTCTGCCACCCAGGCAGACTTAGGGAGGTCCGATTTCAACTTTTGGAGGCCTGATGTCAAGACCCATTTCCAATGATGGTTTTAAACGATGCGCCAGGAGCCAGCAGCAAACAACTGACAGCCCGACAGCAGCTCTGCTTTACCCGCAGCAGGTTCCCACCTCAGAATCGCTACAGGACAGAGTGGGGAACACATGCACCGTGGAGGCAGAAGCAGGAGAGGAAAGCAAGGAGAGAACAGAGCCATCCCCCAAACACAGCGAACTAGAAGCCCACTAAACTCTAAGACTATTGTCCTAGCTACACGGAACTACTGGGGAGGAAAGAAGTTCAAAAGGGAACAAGCTAGTCTAAAAAGGTCAGGCTAAGCTACTTAAAATGTCAATGAAAAAAAGACATACTTGCATTTAAATATGGTAATAGGGCTGTTGAGGGGGGAAAAAGAAAGATCCAGGTGAAATAAAGGTACAGGTTGTCCCTGGCTGCTGGAATGGGTCTCCCAGCTCCCTTGAAGACCACACGTGTGCTGGCGGCTGCCACCTCCCCCACAGCCCACGGAGGACGACACTGACCCCTGCCACCAGAGATCAGCGAAGAGACTCCCCCACCAAGTCCTTTCTCCATTTCTTCCAAGCAGGCTCTAGATTTCTGGAAATGTGGGTGGTAGTGGAAAGTGCTGAGGGAAAACAGGGAAGAGGTCAAGTTATTTCTCCCTGTCCCCAGCTCCCCACAACAGGCCCCGGATGCAGACACAAGGCAGGGCTCGGGGACCCTGAAGGAGAAGGAAGCCGGTCGGTTGTTGGAGAGAAGAAAGGCCAAGTTATTCTTCTGCACTCCTCACCCTTTCTTGAAACGGAAGGTTTCCTTGGAAGCATGAAAAGGTGTGGTTGGGGGGAAGGGCAGGGGAACGAACTGGGGGAGGTGAGTTTAGTCAATAAAAAGACATTTAACAAAAGGTCTATTTTCTGGAGTCGAGCGCATTTTTGACAAAAAAAGTCTCGGAGAAAAAGGAAGGAAAAAAAAATCTTATCCAAGAAAGGAAATCCATTATCCTTAATCTCAGATAAAGGTTTCTGTTGGAGACTGAGCATCAGACACCGCTAAGGGCTGGAATTTAATCTCAACCATCAAAGGGGGCTAAGCAGACTGACAGGTGTGAGAAGAGGGGCAGGGAAGGGAGAGCTGCCCAGGCCGCCCTCCACACCGGAGAGGGGGGCCTGCAGCTCTCACAGTGCGCCCACCCTCACACTGCACCTGGGACCCCAGGGCCACAGCGCCACCACCCAGTCCTGCCTCCTTGGGAATCTGTCCCGGACCGCTTCCCCAGCTCCGTGCCATCCCCCTCCTGTCCTGTGAAGCTGTTCAGCCTCACCGGTCACCCCAAATATATTCTTCAGATGACTTGGTGGATAAACTTCTGATGCTATTACTGGGGAGGGGGGGACAATGGGCTCTCCTTGGTGGCTGGGCTTGTGGGGGAGGGACAAATACAGATCCAAGAAAGGTGTGTGTGTGTTGGGATGGGGCTGCCCCAGCCGGGGGCTGTCAGAAGCCAAAGAAGCATGAGGACCCTGGCCTAAAGCTGTCCCTGTGGAGAACAGCTTGTCTCTGGGACAGCAAGAGGCGCCCCCAAGCACAGACCCTGGTGGGAATGAGCTCTCCTGGGCTGGGTTTGGAAGATCGTGTGTGTGTGTGTGTGTGTGTGTGTTGTGTGTGTGTGTGTGTGTGTGTGTTGTGTGTGTGTGTTGTGTGTGTGTGTTTGCGTGCAGACTTGCCTGTGATCCTGTTTTCAGCATTTCCCTCCAGGCCCTGAGGTGCCAGGGGTCACCTCTGATGGCCTACGTGCCCAGGAAACCTCAGGCTTCTTGCTGGGGCTGAGCTCAAGCTAGGATATGGCACAGCCCCTGGTCTATGAGGACCCATGAGGGGAGGAACCAGCCTTCCTGTGAGGCAGTCAGCACAAGTCCTGTGTTCAAATCCTGACTCAGCCATTTACTAGCTTAACCTTTTGGCAACCTTTGACTTTGGGCAAGTTGCTTAACCTTTCTGGGCCTCGATGTCCCCATCTATAAAAGAGACGATGATATCTGATTTTAATTTTAATACAGATAAATATAGATATAGATAAAAGTGTCAGAGAGTATGTTTAAATGAATGTTAGCTGTCATTTTGATGAGGCCTGTCCAGCCGTCAGCCCTGCCTCTAAGGCACAACTGACCCCCATGAGGGCTGTGCCACTTTCTCTGTGACAAGCTACATGGTCAGACGGTCAGAAGCACGCAGGAGGCTGGAATTCTTTACCCAGAACAATGGCCTGTAATCCTTCATACGGTCGCAGCTTTGTGATGCCATTTTGGTGGCACTAAACTTCCCTAGTTCACAATCAGAGCGTGCATTTCCGTTCAGCTCTGACGACAGCGATGGGGCCAAAGAGGGCCGCCGGGATCCTCCTGCCCTAATACTTCCCGTTTCTTAGTAGTGAATCAGGCAGGAAAGAGAAAAATGTTTTGCTGATAAAATCTCAGGGCCTGGGAGCTTGGGTGGCCCATCTGGGTGAACCTGAGTATTAGGAATGTGGTCTGCTCTTCCCGTTGGCACAAGAGAGTTAAATGCGGATGGTGGAACTCCAGGCCGGGCAGCTGCTGCGCCTTTATTTACCGGGAGTCACATCCGAAGACCCAGTGTTGCTAGGGTCTGGAGTTCCCCGGCCCCTCACAGGGAATGGCAGAAGGATCACTGGGCGTGGTGTCAGCGCCTCCGCCCCCCGCTGGCCTTGCCTCACTGTTGTAACTTGGGCACGGTGCTTCGCTCCTCTGGGCCCGGAGTAACCAACTGTGCCTACTGCAAGCAGGGGAGGCCAGATGGCTTCTGACGTTCCCTCACCTCCTACCCTGAACACACCTGTCTTTCTGATGTCAAAGGATGACAGACCTGGAAAGCCGTGGCCCTGGGGTTGGCGCGAACACATGTCTGAGGTTACCAACTCATCTAAGTAAAAGCTGTCACCATCCCACCGACAGTGAATGGGATGCATTTCTGGACTTCTCAGGGCTGTGAGGAACTTTATGGCAAATGAGAAGTGAACGGCGCTTCTGAGTTTTTTTGAGAATTACGTGATGCCACACCTGCTTTTGACCCCTTCTGTATGCTTACTGGTTTCTGCCTTACCTAAGCACAGTTAATTTTACGTGCATACCTCATTTCTCTCACCGGGTGACAAATTCTTCGGAGGGGGGGGCTGAGTCACATGTCCCACTTAAGACCTAGCCCAGAGTCTGCTCCAAAGAGAAAGCGTGTGGAACAGCAGCTGATGATGGGCAGGAAGGATGTCCTGAAGCGGTGGATGAGAGCCAGGGCTGGGAGTCTGCTCTGGGTAAAGCACAGCCGCGAGGCAGTGCAGGGCCAGGAGCAGAACGGACCAGCAGAAGATGCTGGGCTGCAGCCACCGAGAGCACCCTGCTCTGCCTCACGTGTGGACCCTCACCCCTGCTGCTCACTGGGCCACCTGGGGAGCCTTAATGAACGCTGAGCCCTGTCCCCCACCCCCGGAGATTCTGATTTATCTGGTTTAGGGGTACAGCTTGGGCAGTGGGACCTTTAAGTGCTTCCCAGGTGGTCCCAGTGCACAGCCAAGGGCAAGACCCTTCCGTTTAAAGGCTTTCAAACATTTCAAAAAGTTAGGGATACCTGGGTGGCTCAGTTGGTTGAGTGTCTGACTCTTGATTTCGGCTCAGGTCACGATCCGAGGGTTGTGGGATTGAGCCTCACGTCCTGCTCTGCACTGAATGTGGAGCCTGCTTAAGATTCTCTCTCTCTCTCTCTCTCTCTCTCTGTTCCCACCCCTGCTTACGCTTTCTAAAATTAAAAAAATATTCTAAAGTTAAAAAAAGTTAAATTGTGGTGCACATCTGTACGACCCCTCACTCGGCCTCCTTGTGGGAAGAAAGGTCCTCCTGACAATACAATGAATCTAACTCTTGCGACCTTCTCTTGTGAGACTCACCACGGGGCCTCCATTCAGAGCAGTGGGTCCCCAGCCTCTAGCCTGAACAACACACTGAAAATCAGGTGCGGCCCACATGTCTAGCCTTCCAGGGGCTTCGGACGCACTGTGGAGCCTGAGTTAGAGGAATCCCTGGTGTGTCCTTAGCTTTTAGTGAACACTGAAAGGGGGCCACTGGGTTGTCAGCTGAGGGTATCAGGGAAAGCACGTCATTCTTCGCATCCTCTCCCTTGCCTGGTATGAAAAGGTGCCAGGCTGGGAGGGGGCTGCCAGCGATATAGTCCTGGCACAGTCACTCCTTATTTCTGTGACCCTGGATGAGTCAGTGGGCCTCTGTGCCTCTCACAGGAAGAGGTAATGAGAGAATTCTGAGTTTCCTTCTAGCTCCGAGGAGCTGTGACTTTGAGGGGCATCTTCATAAAGCACTCTCCTGTATGCGCATCACCATCCCAAATGGTCTGTTGTGAAGGCAGTTTTTCCTAGGTTGTGTTTGCTCGAAGCCCTCTCCACCCCCCTCCCCAGCGCGCCCTGAGTCTCCAACCACCAGCAATTTCTAGAGACGGTTCGCACATTCTTGGCTAAGCCCAGCATTGCTTTACAGAATCCAAACACTCAAAAATAAGCAACCCTAAAAGAGTTTAGAAAACCATCTGTCATCTGACTGGCCCAGGGCCGTCCCCACCTCCTGGGCGGGCCCGCCTGGTGAGTGACAGGGAGAGAGACAGAGTGGCGCTGCAAGGGGGCGAGGGTGGGAAGGGATGGAAGGAGGCTGGACGGGGCATTTTTGGAGGACGACGACTCTGGGAATTCAGATCAGAACAAGGGCCTGAAGAAGGGGGACAACGGATAACCAAAGGGACACATTTACATGATCAAACTGTAACATTTTGCTTTGAAGAAAGCGGATGTGTGTCCGTTGGAAAAAACAACAACAAAACAAAACCTCGAGTTCCTGGCACTTAAAATAGGAATCTGATTTCCACATAATATCTTTTGGAGCAGGACTGACATTCCCAAGGATACCAAGAGTGCCATTCTCACAGCGACATCCCCACCCCCGTGCCAGGAGAGGGGTGGAGCCCCGACTGGGGCAGAGGTGCCAGAGAGAGTGTGGGGGGGAAGCGCCTGTCCTTGGCCGGGAAAATGACCGTCACTCAGGACCTGGCTAATGTTCCTCGGGAGAGGAAGGCAGCGGGACCATGAGAAGGCCAGGCCCGCCTGCCTGGGTACAGAGGGGAAGGGTGTGCGGCCTGGGCCCAGGCCTGGACCCTCCCAGGTGCCTAAAGGAAGGGAGAGGCTCTGGGGTTGAGCCCCAAAGGTGTCTGCAGAGGGATGGCACAAAAATGGTCCCAAATAACTTTTAATGCAATTGCTGTTTCACTTAATTTTCTCTTTAGATATTTCAGTGGGGATAAAGGGGAGAGACACGGCACGTCAAACCTTAAGTTTCACAGTCTGGTTGTCAGAGAGCCTCTGTTTGGATGAAAGGGTTTGGGGAAGCATAAAAACTGAAGTCAAGGAGCATCGCTTGGAAACGCAAGAAAATTCCCAGAAGAGGCAAGCACAGACCCAGGGCGCCCGGCCAGAAGGGAAAGGTGTGTGCCTGCTGATTCCTTCCGAATCAGAGGCACTCAGGGGGCAAAACAGACAGCCTGCCACCCCCAAGCCCCTGAGCACATAGTGGGGCAGGGCCGGCAGGGCCTGCCCGCCCCCTCCTCCACCACCACCACGTGGAGCTTGGTGGCTTCTGATCTTTCCTTGGTGACTGGTAACAGGCCCTGGTCTCAACCAAGCTCCTGGCTCGGAGTGTGGGGTCGAGGCTGCGGGAGGAGAACTCAGAACACACTTCAGGCACTGCTTGCTTGGGTCCTGGGGCTCTTCTGGGAGTCGAGAGCTCTACGTGGGGACTCTGGCGCAGCATCCTTCCCCCTGGGCCTTCCGACCCTTCTGACGGAGAGCTGGGGCAAGCAGGCCACTCCTTCACCCTGAACTTCTATAGGGGGCTATGCTAGAGCCCTCCCCATCTCCAGACGCTCCTGTCTCCATAAATACTGACTGACTGAGCACCTATTACATGCCAGGCACTGTTCAAGTACTGGGATCATAGCAGTGAATGAAACTCACATGTTCTCTGCCCTCAAGGAGCCGATAAACCCTAGTCTCTGACAAGAATGGGGGCGGGGACCTGTCTGTGGGGCCACACTGCATACAAACCAGCTCCCTGGGAAGGAGCGTGTACTTGGACAAAGCCTCACTCTGCTGGGGAGAAGGGAGGGATCTCTCATGGACCCAGCTAGTCTGTAGCCAGGCAGCCCCTAGGGTCCCCTTTAGGGTCTTCTCCTAGCTTAGTGCAAACCTGGAGTGTGGACACCCCAAATTCTGCTCCAAGAGGTGGGCAGGAGTCAGAAGCACTGGTCAGAGGCCCTGCATCCGGAGCGGCCGACACACTCCACACGCTCCGGTTCCTGGCCCTGCAAGGGCGCTCTGTTCAGCATCGCGTTCGCTCTCCAACAAGACCTTAAGAGCAAGGACGGCCACGAGGAGTTCATGCTGAAAGCAGCCCTCACTGCTCCATGCGGGCAGCCTGTGGTCCCGGGGAACCCAGGGCTCCCGCTTCCCCACGGAAGGAGCACCTGTCTCTCTGAGACCAAGACCCAGACCTTTGGATGAAGGGATTCCAGACTGTGGTCTCTCAGGACACTTGGCAACTATTCTGAGTCTCTCCTTTCACGAGGGAGAGTCCTCCTTCCCCCCACTCCTCTGCTTCGGGGACACTCCGCCACCAGCCCCCAATGGGCATAAGGACACTGGTTTGACTATTGGTCCTTCTAGAACTGGGCTGTTCTGATGGCCTTCTACACTTCTTATTCCCCAAATTTCAGATGCTGAGTCAAAATCCTGCTTCCTCCCCACAGGGTCTCTCCCTGATCCACTTAAATCTAAATGGCCCAAAGTCTCTACAGCCTCCTCACCAGTCTACCTTCCCCCGCCCTCTGCCCCTAGCTTCATGCTACGGGGGCCTTTGCAATGGCTCTGCCACAGCACCGTTCCAAACACCACGCCTACGGCGCCCACCTCTATGGACGAGGGCAGCAAAACGCAAGCCATGAGCACCCCAAGACTTTTGGCTGAAAGCCCCCGGGTCCCCATCCTGGCCTCATCACTAGCTCTATGAAGGAACTAACATCTGTGATCTCCACTCCCCCTGCCCCCTCCGATGTAAAATGTAGACCCCCCACTTTTAGGTCTCCTGAGATATGCTTCTGACATTGAGCGGCAGGTGACTACCCTATTGGGCATCACCGACGGGGGGACCATGGATGGTCAGGGAGTCCCAGGGGAGAGCCGGGGTGGTGAGGGAGGTGCTCTGGGGGGCTCAGGGCAGCTTTCTTTACCAACTGGCAAAGAAATATTTAACTTTTAACAGTCAGTGTGGCATACCCCTGCATCTCAGCCCAACCAGAAAGGGCGAATACTAGAACCTTCTCTGTGCCTGTTTCCTCACCTATAAGAGAGTCTGGTCTCAATGGTGAGAAAGCAAGCGGTACACCAATGGCAAGAACAACAGTCACTACTGTAGCACCTTCCATGGCCAGGAACCCAGGAAGTCCCCCCGGGCCCCCCGGCCGGGTCCTTCCTAGCAGCCCCTGGATCATCTCAGTGAGCCTGCCCACTCCTCCCTGCCGCCCCACCGTCCCCCTGCCCGGAACACATCGCTAGCCCCATTTAACAGATGAAGGGCTCCAGGGTCAGAGAGCTTAAAGGGAACCGTGCACAGAGTGACTTGAGCAAGGTGGCAAAAGCCCATCTCCCACACAACTTGGGTCGTGACCCAAGAAAGCTGCCTGACGGCTGCCCTGGACCCCTTCTGCTCCGCCGCCATGGCAGCTAACGGCGCCTCTGTGCAGGGCTGCTGGGAAATTCAAGGAGACGATGGCACGGGGCGCTCAGCACAGCTCTCTGGCATGTGGCAAGCCATCCGTAAGCGGAATAATAACTTTTATTTCTATTTTTATTATTATTGCCCAAGGTAATAACAGTAGTGAAGCTGAGAACTCCCTTTGGAGCCTTCCTATTCTAAAATCCTATTAATTTACATGACATTTCAGATCCAAAGGGCTTTCATAGATAACATTTATAATTTGCTTGTGAGTGATAAGGGGGTGTTTTATCCAAAGCGCTCGCGCTAACTTTGGTGGGGTAATGTGGTGGCAGGAGGCAAGGGGCTCGTGGGGGCTCAGGGAGGGATGGGCCCTGTGGTGTCATGACCACAGGTATGGACGTGGATCCCAGAGCTCTGGTGCCCATGTCGTCAGCCGGACTGGCTGCCCTCTTGCCCTTGGGCTGGTCCGGCTCCTCTGGTTCACCACCGTGTCCTCAGCATCTAGGGCAGGGCCTGTGACTTGATGTGTGCTTAATAACTATGTGATGAATGTGCAAAAGATGGACAGGTGGAGGAGGGGTGAATAGGCGCAAGGTGCTTGGGGGAGGAGGTGTCTCCCTGCCCCTAGCCCTACCTGAGTCCTAGCCTGTTCAAGGCTGGTGCCAGAGGTCAGATGAAGACAGCATGGAGTGGCCCTAAACATGTGCCACCAAGGCAGCTGGGAGACTGGAAGGCAGAGCTTCCCAGGGCCAGCAACACACCTGCTGAGGCTCAGGGCAGGGCAGCAGGCCTCCAAGGAGGTGCCAGCAGGCGCCCCGAAAGCAGCCAGCCCCGCACGCTGGCATCCAGGGCATTGCTGGCACCCACAGGGGTCTGGACCAGGAACAGCCTCCTAAGACAAGGTGGGGACAGCACCCCTGGCCCTCAAATTCATTCCCCGGGAAGAGGCGGCATCGGCTTCCCAATGACAAAGTCTTTTGTCCAGGCGTCCTAGCTAGAGAGTGGCACAGCATCTCCCCAGATGGGGTCCCCAGAAGGAAGAGAGGCAGGAATGTAAGGGAGGAACACCTAGGATGCTTCTTTGCCCTTACGCCGGCCGGCCCCTGGATGTGGAAGACCCTTCCCTCATCAGCCGCCCGCAGAAATGCTCTTTGACCTCAAACTGCAGCTCAGATGTCACCGCTTCCTGAGAGCCTTCCAGTGACTCCCTCCTCTACACGCACTCTGCACACCGGTCAGACCGCACATCGGGACATACCTGGCCACATGGGGGATGTCTCCCAGGCTCGGACCTCCATGCTCGCTTGCTTGCTCGGCATCCCTGTGCCTGGAGGGGACCCAGCCGGGGGCAGGCCCTGATGACCCTTTCTAGAACATTGCAGAAGATGCGCTCTTGCCCATCCTCACACTGAAGGCACAGGGAGGAGACATAGTGACCCCATGGGCTGGAATCCCTCAGGGGCAGGATCCAGGTGACCTACACTCTGGGGAAATGTCCCTGGGCAGGGCTCCCCTCCATTTTTCAGCCTGGGGAGGAGGAAGGCATGAACTGCCCATCCCTCAGGACTGGCACTGCCAGTTGCCAATAATTTCACACTCAATATTTTGTTGTTGTGGGCCCTCTGGGTGGCTCAGTCGGTTAAGCGTCCAACTTCAGCCCAGATCATGATCTCATGGTTTATAAGTTTGAGCCCCGCGTCGGGCTCTGTGCTGACAGCTCAGAGGCTGGCGTCTGCTTTAGATTCTGTCTCCCCCTCTCTCCTTCCCTCCTCTGCTCGCACTGTCTATCTCTCTCTCAAAAATAAACATTAAGTAAAATACTTTGTTGTTCTATTGTTTGTTAAGCGGCAGGTTTTCACAGGCTCTAGCTGATGGAAATTAACACCCAAGGGCTTGAAGAGGGGCGATTAAGGTCCTCCTGACAGGCTGACCAGGAGTTTGTGAGCCTGGCGGAACAGGTGCTCCAGAAGCGGGGAGGGAGAGCGAGGATGGTGGTGCGGGGGTAGGTGGCATCGGGTAGGCGTGGCATTCAACCCCCCCTCCGAGGAGGAGGTCTGAAGCCACGTCCGCAGCCTTCCTCATGCTGCCCCTGCCTCTGGCAGGGTCCCCTCCTCGGACACGACCCTACCCTCTTCCCAAGCACTAGATCGTGCCTGATTCTGGGGCCCCTCTTAAAAACCTGTGAGGAGGGGGAACAGGGCAAGGATCAAGAGCCCTATTTGACAGATGGGGAAACTGAGGCCCAGAGGAGGCCTTACTCTCCCAGCAGGCTTTGAGTGAGCCCAGCGCTCCAGGCTTTCGCGTGGGGAGCTCAGTGCTTGGGTAGTTACATTTCCCTTCATTTACGCAGAGGAGTGTCAAGAGGCACGGAAACTGATCGAAAGTGAAACCCACAATTCCCGTCAATTCAGTGTGCTCCAATTCATTTCCACAAACATTTATTAAGTGCCTATTACGCACTGCGCTCTACTCTCATCTGGGAATAGTGTCAGCAACAGGTTCTCCATGCAGAGGGCGGGGTGCGCGGTGGTGAGGCCCACACACGGCCCTGATGGCCCTCACGCCAGGATGTGGGGTGTGTACTTGCCCTTCACCTCCCCATCTTTGAGAGCAGCCGCTCGGCCTTCCTGACTACGCCTGCCTTCCACAGTCCAACACGAGGGTGCTGGCCAAGCAGCGCAACAGGAGCTGGCTTGTCATTTAAGACTAGCCTGTGGACCCAAGCTGGGAAGGGGACTCCCGGAGGCAAAGCATGAGGGCCGAGGGGCTGTGCAGTTCGGGGTAGGTGGTGAGCAGATGTGGGGGGCTGCTGTGTCAGGAGGGGTCTTCTGGACAAAGGAGTATTTGTCTGGAGAACTGTGGGCGCCGGCCCAGGTGGACGGGTCCGAGGTTACGGCCAATGATCTCGTCTTAGCATTTCAGGGTTGGCTCCCACTGGATTGGGGCTCCACCAGTCGGGGATCTGCCAGCTCAGGGGGTCCACCAGGGTTCCCTTGCTGGGGGAACAAGGGCCTTGCTGGGGCAGAAGTGTGAAGAAAGAGCCCCCGGCCCATGTCAGTGGGAGAATGGTGCCGAGGTTTAAATTTACACCCAGGTGAGGGGTCCTCTGAGCCGCTAGGTCTACAATTCCCTGGCAGCAAGCACAGAAATGCGTCCCCCAACAAGGCGGCAGAATCTGGGGAGGGACCCTGCCTTTTCCCTCTGAAAAGCAGGCCAGAAAAACTAGAATGCGGCAGAGGCCAAGGCAGGATTGCAAGTGCAAGTATCCACCTATCCCGAGGGGAGGTCAGAAGGGAAGGGTGGACGGAAGGGCCTGGACTAGCTCCTCGCAGTGGCCCAGGCTACCAAGACCAGGCCTTTCATGTGGCAGCCACCAGCATTTCTGAACACATCACAAAACGTCCTAAACTGGACAGAACCGACAGGTTGTGTGTGACCTGCTTTAGGAAGCAGCCCGCTCCCCTCGGCCAAGGCGCTCTCCCCAGTCATCCGGCTTACGGCAAACTCCTTCCCTCCCAAGCACTAGGGCTCCCTCTACTCTGCTCTCCACAATCAAGCCACGTCCTTCAGGACAAGACAGACTACTCAGCCTTTGGCTTCACTCAGACTAGCCGGACCTGACCGAAGCTTCCGAGCAGCAGTCCCTACTGACCACAGGCTATAGAGGTTTGTCTCCGGAGAAGACAGGATATCCCGGGGCCCGGACCACACCCGCCTCCCTCCGTATGAAACAGAACAGCCATCTTCTAGAGTGACTGAAAATCACCTGGCACCCAAGAACCATCACTGGACAAATAAGGAAGGCAAAATATGAGGCGAGTGGGATGAGTCCCAGATCTGGCAACCACGCGGGCATCGCCAATCAATCATAGCCCCTCTTTCTTTCTGCTGAGCTAGGACTTGGCCTCAAAATCACTCTTAGGCCAGTGCTCCAAGAGGCCAGTGCCCATCAGTCAATGTACGCATCTGAGAGGAAACCTGTTTTCTATTGCTGGGGAGGTCCGAGCACAAGCTGGGACTTCCAGAGCCAGAGACCCGGAGGGTCCCCGCCTGGAATGTGCACCACCTTGCTCTCTCACACAAACTGTCCTAGGAGGGAGTTGGGAGAACTGAGCCACGGGACACTAGCCTGGTTGGTCCCCAGTATTGCTGATGGACCCCTGCAGGGCTGCCCGCCAGCCTGAGGCAAGGAGAGGAACGGAGCCAAGAGAGAGTGAGGCAGAGGGGAGAGAAAAGAGAGGAAGTGCAGGTGCAGGAGGAAGGGAACAGAACTCACCCTTGTGGTTTTTCCACTGCCGCGCCCCCCCACCCCGCCCTCTCCGATTCACTTTGGAAATCTAATCACATTACTCCTCTACTTAAAATCTTGTAAGCGGTTTCCACTTGCTCTGGGGATCAAATCTGAATCTGACGCACAAACTCACCGTGACTCAACCCTACCTCCCTCTTTAGCCTCGTCTCCCCTCCCCGACCCAAGACGCTCCTGCAAGTTGCTCAGGCCCTGAAATCTGAATAATCTGTAGGACTTGCACTGCTTCCTATTCCAGGTTTGTGGCACAGATTGCTAAGTATCCTGTATTCCTCCACTTTTATTATTATTATCCCATATGTATTCCACGTTTCTTCTTCAGTACCCTGTTTTTAGCTGGCATGTGGTTACCTGAAATAAACATTGCTGAGGTTCCCTTGCAGCTAAAACTAGTCATGTGACTGAAGTCTGATCAGTGGGATTTAAGTATCATTAAAGGGAAGAGATGTGCTCTTCTGGAATGAGTATGTAATGGCTGGAGCTTGGGCAGCCTTCTTAGACTATGACGTAGAGTTTCAGGTTGAAGCAAATAGAACATGAAGGGTGGCCTTTAATACTGTGAAGGCACATCCAGGCTTCTTTTACATGAGAGGAACACATTCTTACTTTGTTTAGGCCATTATTATTTTGTGTTTTCTTTCTTTCTTAAAACTACCTTATTCAGCATCTAAGTGTGTCGTTTCTCCACCTGGGATATACTTCCTTTCCTTCTTTCCCTGGCCAATTTTGTTTGACTTCGCAAGATGACCCAGTTTGGATGTCATCTTCTCTAACAGGCCACTCCTGACAGCCCCCTAGGCTTGACAAGCAGCCACTGTTGTCTCCTTGTGGTAAAGAGAGAGTCCCTCTTTATAGCTAAGCACCGGTCCCGTGATGTCCGATGGCTCTGATGACTGGTGGTCTTTCCATCGGCAGGACTATGAGCATTTTCAAGGAGTGAGTCTCGTTCACGTCCAGTTATCTGGTACCTATCTGAGCAAGTGGGGAGGAACTGAGGAGCAGGGGTGTGGGGGTGTGAGGGTGGGCAAGAAGTCCCAGCACTTCTCTGGCTTTATTCGGGGATCCTATACCATTTCTTCCACTGACAAGCAGATGCACCAAAGGGCAGCTCCCCTGAGGTTGACGAGGAAGAGAAAAGCACCCTGGAGAGTGACACAGTACGAACATGATTTCTGAAACTTCTAATTGCATAAACTTTACCACTTTACAAGGCACGTTCATGGATACACATTCTCCTACTTCATTCTAACAACCTAACCAGGCTCTATTATCATCCCCGGGGCTTAAAGGGCTAAATCGCTTGCTTAAGGTCACAGGGCAACTACGTGGCCAAGTAGGACCTGGAAATGAGGTCCCTGTAGCTTCATGTCTCCAACCTGCACTGCTCAGGGGGAGTTAGGAAAGCAAACCATGTGCAAAGCACACGTAGGCTGGTGTGCGCAGGCATGTGCATGAACTCACACACACCTGGGGCACAGATGGCAGGGGCTCCAGATGTTCCAGTGGCATTTTCCCTCGAGGGCAGGAGTGATGGCAGAGAAAGGGGCACAGGGACAAACATGCAGCTGCCGTGTGCAGTCGGTCTGCCACTCTGCTCAAGGACAGGCCCGCCTTGGACAAGCGCAGGGGACACGGGGAAGCAGGGAGGACTGGGGACAGGCAGCAGCCAGGGGACGTCCACATGCTCTCAGCAACTGCACCAGGCTGTCATGGGCACTGGCTATTTCATGCATTCACCTCCCCCGGAGCGAGAACAGACATTGTCAGGCTAAGAGATGGCAGCACACAGCACGTCCGTGATCAACAATTTATTTTTCTACCTCAGTTGCTTACAGGGGGAAAAAATAAACCGTCATTAGGGAGAAGCACAGATGAACTATTTACAGAGATGAAGGAAATCCACAGTGGCCATCACGTCTGTGAGGCGAGCATACAGGACAAGTTCGCCAAAGCAAAGCAATGCATAGCAAAACAAAATAAAGGCGGGATGGGAGGGAGCTGTACAGACACGCTTTAAAAAAACAGCACTCATGAAAAGGCCTGCAGGAGGATGAAAGGACCAGTTCCTACGTCACGCGTCTTTAATGAGATGGACCAAACCACGCAGGGTGGGTCTCAAGGACAGTGACATTCAAACAGGCGGATCTGCTCACCTTCCAAGCATCCAATGGAAACATGCGGGTCACTTCTCACAAACTCTGAGCGTGAACAAAGGGGTGACTCTTGAGGGTCCTGTGGAGTCATACTCCATTAATCCAAGAGGGCGGGGGTATTTTATTTCAGATGCAGACGTGGAGGGGATCAGGATCATGGGAAAGGCAAGCCCTTCCGGAGGGGTGACATCAGGGGTGCCAATCAGACCTGGAGAGACCCTCTGTGTTCTGTTCTGTCCCCTCCCACCCCTGTGGGCCAAGGGGCCGTGATGCCAGCAGGGAACACAAGGCCGGGGGGGGCAGAGAGGTGAGGGCGGGGGTGCTGGGGAAGGAGCGGCCTGGCGTGGATCTGTGTCCACAGTGCCCAAACACGGCGGTGCCCAGGGGCCTCCGCTGTTTCTTCTCCGAGACAGGTGGACTTAATATTATTGACAAC
The DNA here is from genome assembly GCF_006229205.1 of Suricata suricatta. Lineage (NCBI taxonomy): Eukaryota > Metazoa > Chordata > Mammalia > Carnivora > Herpestidae > Suricata > Suricata suricatta. The sequence goes on from NC_043716.1 coordinate 27,445,899, forward strand.
AGCCATTGATGGACTGGCCCCCAAAGAAAGACAATGCTGGCTTTTCAGATAGTTTTTCTTCCCATTTCCCACACATTAGTATTTACAGAAACAGAAGGGGTGTGTGTGTGTGTGTGTGTGTGTGTGTGTGTGTGTGTGTGTGTTCACTTTTGGTACTGTCCACTACAGGACCTAGGCACTCCAAGTCACACATCCCCAACTCCCATGGGCCATCAGCACTAACAGCTCAATATTCAAAGTAATTTGAAGCCTGAGTCCTGGATTCCCCTGAGAGGCTCTACAGAGTTTGTGAGAAGTTTCCCTCCGGCCCGTTACATTCCAGGTGAGGGTGGGAGGCGGGGGTGGGCGGGGAGGATGCTTACACTGTGTGCAAGAAGCCAAATGCCAGGGGAATCGCACAAGACCAACAATTTGCTTTTTCAACTGAAGGAAGAAATGAGTCTTCTCCAAGAATTAAAAACGAGAAAGAGAACATTCGTTCAAATGGGCAGCTAGGACAGTCTCGGTGGGGGCACGGACAGCGGCCGGCGGCCGGACTGTGTCCTCTGTCTAGCAATGGTAGCAAACCCCACTTTGTTATGCCCCTCTTAAGAGCTAGTTGATAAAAATTATGTCTTGTGAAATCGGCATATAGTCTGCAAAGTGAAATAAGAACAGAAATTAAAAGATTAAATGGAAATGAGAGTTCAGAGCCAGGGATGGGGTGAGGGGAAGAGACGAAACAGGGGAAGGCCGTTGAGGAAGATCAGAATTCTCTGAGCCCCAGTATTTATCCTCCAGGGGGACGGGGTGGGGGTGCACGCAGGGGACACTGGGCCTGGGAAGGAGGAGCTTCTCCCATGGTGGCTGGACATCGCTTGATCTTCTAGAGAACTACGCACTCTAGCAATTACGTACACATGTCCAGCATCTCACTCACATGCACAGAATCCTGAAGGTGGGGGCTGCTTACCACCAGCTGGGCAGCCCGGACACAGGGGCAGACGGGGCTCCGCGGAGGGACACGGGCAGCCGAGCCCAGGACAGGAGGCACGTATTTGCAGAAAGGGCCTGCTCCAGTGAAAAGCAGGGCCCTCTGTCCTGAGGGGGCACCCAGGGCGCTGGGAAGTGAACAACCTCAGCAGCTCTCTGGGACCCGGGTGTCCCCTCATCTGTCCCGGCTAAGCCCTCGCATGGCCCACAAGGAGGGTCCAGAAAGGGGCTGGGAGGGGCACGGCATGGACACACAACGTGAGAGAGTCTGGGGGTGGCAAGTGGATGGAGTGGCGCTTGGCGAGGACATGGAACATAAAGATCAGGAGGCAAAAAACCTCAGGGCCATTTGGTGGGGACAGCTGTGCTGCTGTCACTGACTCACAGAACCCCAGGGTGCAGGGAGGGGCCGACCTGGGCCATAGCTCTGCACCCCAGCCCACTCGCCAGACCCGGCAAAACACTCCTCACTGGCACGGGGCAGGAGGCGGATGTCAGCACGCTCCCAAGCTCCCCTGGCCTGCAGATCCTGTCCCGGGGTGGATGCTCCAGGAGGGGTCAGGTTTGGTTCTTGAGGGGAGCCACCACAGGGGACGCTGGTTGGGAACAGCGGACGGGGCATCCGCCCTGAGAGAGGCAGCAACTCCAGGGGTTGAGGGCCGCAGGGGCTGGACTCTGAAAGCAGCTGGCTCCTCCCAGGGTGACCAGAGCGGCCAGGCTCAGCCACCAGGTCACCTTGCCCCAGCCCAGGGTCACCCCACACACCGACCCTCCCTGACAGCAGGTGGGGTGGCCTCACTCTTGTGGCTCCTGACGGCCTCTTTGTGGCCATCGGTGAGGACACACAAGAGACTTCACACCTAGGGTGTGAGCTTGCAAGGGTGGGGACAGGAGAGTCTCATGCTGTCAGACAAGAGGACAACCAAGTCCCACCGGTCAGGGAGCCCCTGCTCAGACAGATTCCTGTCCTAATCAAGTCCAGCTGACTGCGTTAAGCTATAGGAGCCGGTAACTGTGGCACACAGGTCCAGGACAGGGTCACTCTTAGCCCCCTCCAGGTCCCTCACACCTCTGCTCTGTTCCAGAGGTAGCTGGAAGACTCGGTCTCATCCCACTGGACCCTGGTTGGTCTCTCTTGCATCTCTGTCTTGCATTCATAACTGCTGAGGGCAGATCCGAGGACACAGGTCCTTTAGTTTTACCAGATGTTTCCTGGGCTGGCTCAGGAGGCCAGGGCAGGCTCTTAGATGAGACAGGGCCCTTGGCATGGGATCTGTCACCCCCCTAATTATACCATGTTAGGATCCCCCAACTCTGCCTGCCTGGGACTAGTGCCGAGGGGGCAATGGCAGCCTGCTTGTGATGGGAGGCAGGTGTGCAGAGCAGCATGACGCTCTCATCGAGCTAGGACATGAGCCTACATGTTCCCTGCTGAGGAAGCCAAGAGAGGGAGGGAAACGAAAGGCCTTCCTAAAACTGCCACCAGCTCCTGGGCTGGGGAGGACAGGCAAGAAGTGAATAGGGACATTGACAAGCCAGCTCTCCCTGGGAGGGACAGTGTGCACGTGCGTGTATGTGTGTGGACCACGCCCCCCCCCCCCCCGCCCTTTCTTTACGCTCCAGAATGGCATCATCCCACACAATTTCTATTATGCTGTGCCACTGGCCACATGTGCCTACTGAGTGACTGATGTGTGACCAGTGTGACTGAGAAACGGGAGTTTTCATTTTATTTCATTTTAATTTAAATCTAAATTACAGTAGCTGTGTGTGGTTAGTGCAATCATCCTGGACGGATGGATGCTAGAGAGAGTGGAATGCAGTGGTTAGGACCCAGACCACCTGGGTCTGAATCCTCGCCCTGCTCCTTGGTGCTTGTGACCCCCTGAGCAGGGTTCCTGCCCTTCCAGGCCTCAGGGCCCACATCTGCAGATGGGGTGGTCTGATGTCTGACGGAGGCGCACGCTTCCCTGGCTGTGGTGCCTGCTGCCCTGCTTTGAGGGCCCACGGTCACTCCAAAGCAGCCATTTGATGTAGAGAAGTGGTGGGGTGAGGGGCGGGGAGGCTCCGAGAACCGGCGGCCCCAGGGGACACGCTCATGGGGAAGACTCCCCTACTTGCACTCTTTCGTACACCACTTCTCTACGATGCCTGCCTCCCCTGCCCTTCTCACCCCTACAATCAGCAAGGTGCACAGACCCCAGGGACTATCCTGCCCAGGCCCCGGGTTTACAGAAGGCAGAAGCGAGGCCCAGGGATGGGGGTGATCTGCCTGTGGCCTGGGAAAGAGCCTAGGGCTCTGTCACTGAGTGAGGATCTGTTCCCTGCAGGGCTCCCAGTGCCCCCAGTGCTTCCTGACTTCCTCCAGAATGCCCTTCCCTGCCCCGAAGCTCGGGCAGCGGTGGGCAAATGCTGGGTGAGCCCCTCCTGAGCCTCTCCCCTGCCTTCCTCCCTGGCTTCTGGACATGACCCTCTAAGAGCCTGAGCCCTCCCGAGGCTCTGGGTCCAGGCAAGATGACCAGCCAGGAGTGAAACTGCCAGACGCCCAGTCCTGAGGGACCCTTCCCCCCCCCCGGCTCCCCGAGAACCCAAGAGGACAAAGCTCCACTGCTAATGCCTTTTCTAGAAACTACGGCTGTCCAGCTCTGTGCACAACACCCCAAGCATCCCTAGGTACTGTCTGTACTCCAGGTCGGGGAAAGTCTGGCTCACCCCCTCAGGGGGCAGGTAAAGCCCTATCAACATCACTTCCTTGAGCCCCCTCCCCCCAACCCTTGCGAGCCCATGCCTGTCCTGGCTGCCCACCTCAGGTGGGGGTCCCAGGCCTCCCCGCTGCATGGGAGCTGGGGAACCCTGGGCACATGAGCAGGCATCACTGTGGGATCTGCCTCGAGTTTC